>NC_072734.1:153080865-153145462 GCF_026930045.1 Uloborus diversus | reverse complement strand
TAATGTATGCACGTAAAAATAGGATTCATCATAGAACTGTAGACACATTCTGTACCTTAAGCTTTGATTCAAATCCAGGTAAGGAAATTAATGTTATTGATTAATATAGACACAAGCGCCTCTCCCCTCAGAGCTAGGGCTCACCCCTCCCCCTACAAAATATAAAGTTGTCCCTTCCAACCCCCCCCCCCCCCTACAAATTTCAGTAGCAAAGTCTTTACCATTGTGGGCACCTCTGATATGGAACTTCTTTCCTAAGAGTTCAGATCCTACTAAGCTGTAGCTCTATAACAGCAATCCAAACACTTTCACGTTTTGCCCATTGTTAGAAATAAGTGATTGTTAAATGCATTTGAAAGAAAAAATGATACTCAGATTTCCAAATGTAGGTGCCAAAAAGGATGCTCAATTTTTTGGATTATATAGAAGTTATGCTTTTTTGACTCGTCAATTTTGAGACACTTGATTAATATGAAGAAGGGAACTGTTAAAAGTACATTCAAAATAATCAATTTTGTCTAGGTGAAGTTTTCTTCAGTATGTTTTACATTTTTTAAACTATGCTATATGCTACGGCAATATGCAGCATTTCCCTTTAAAAAATTTTCATACTAAGATATGTATACAATTCATTAAAAAAGACATCTAAATTCTTCATTCTTACACCAAAACTTATTTCTAACACTGGTTTGGCCTGTTTAGCCAAATGTAAGTACAAGATGGTCAGAGACCTTGCTAAATCAAAATAGGCACCAAGCAAGAAATCCACCAATTTGCATTGTTTTTAAGAAGGAATGATCACTTGTGCTGCCAAAAGTGACAGTGGAGGTGTGTGTGGGGGGGATGGAATCACTATCCACATTGGGTATATATGTTGCTGTAAAAGTGTTGGTAGGTAAAATGAAACCAAGGGTTTAGGGTGGGGCTGAACCCCAGACACGCCTGCGTCACTGGGCATAAATAAACGACCAAAATATTGCTGGTTGCTGTACAACACTTAGATGAAGTTTGAAAGCTTAACGTTGAAAAAACTTCACGAATGGTGCTTAAAACACATAAACTACTCTAAAGACTTGATACTTTGCCAGAGAACATGTAGAAAAAAAAATTTATGATAAAAAGGGAGGACACCAAGATCATGGGCGGTAGGGAAAAAGTTTTGATAGTGTAAAAAACAATATAGTTCGAAAATGTGCATTCTGCCAAGGCATTTAATATAGATTTTCAAACATAAAAAAAACAAGTGATCAGTAGTGTATAGATATGAAAATATAATAGATATTAAAATTCATAGCCTTTAAAATATATCAGTTAAAATTTATTTTAAAAAAAAATTGTCGTAGAACAAAAGATCAAGTTGTGTCCTAACAAAACAACCTCTCTACATCACAGCAATGTAAAACAGCAATGATGTACCGAAAAGTAAGAATATTCTAATTTAAATGTAAGCATCGACTCATTCATGTAAACAAACTCTAAAACTTTGGTGAAGAAAACAATCTTTCTTCATACAAATCCCAAATAAATAACGAGATTGAATCGTGACGGGGTACGTAGTTTTCCACGTGTGC
This sequence comes from Uloborus diversus, assembly GCF_026930045.1. Classification (NCBI taxonomy): domain Eukaryota; kingdom Metazoa; phylum Arthropoda; class Arachnida; order Araneae; family Uloboridae; genus Uloborus; species Uloborus diversus. The sequence continues at coordinate 153,143,891 of NC_072734.1, read as the reverse complement.
AATTGCAACACATAACAAATCGGAGTTTCAGATGCAGTTCAGGATAAAACACAATTCAAGTAGTTTAAGGATCGTGTTTCCGTATGTTTCTGTGCGGTAATAACTTACTTTTCTCTATCATCTTGCGTCTTTTTCTGTTTCTTGTCTTTACCCATGATACATATGTTATGCCGAATGTGGTGTTTTTCATATATTGTTCAAATTTCCTTTATTAGCAAATCGTAGCAGAAATATATTATAAGGGAAAGTCGATTTTTTTAGTGAAGAAATTACGTGAAATTCACGCGAAATTGGAGTAAAACGCAGCATTCAGGCCCGTCAAAACAGCAAAATCAACAGAGTTAAACCTTGTTAATGCTCTACTCAGCGCCGTGATATTTAAGTGAACGTAGACTACCCTCAAGAAGAAACTCATGAGTATATTCACTAGCCCGAGTCAAGCCTTGTTGAATGGTTTACGAATTAAAGTGATTGACTGCAAGAGAAAATTTTGATGTGTCAGAAAGAAAAATGTACGGATTTACTAGTTTATTTTATGTTTTGTACTTTCCTACGTTACGAGTTAGATTCGGAATATTTATAATCTACGGCCCCTTCTTATAAATGAATTGGGCATGAATAAAAGTCCATGACGTCATATCGTGGTTACAGCGTCAATCATTGTTTTTTTTATGGGAGGTAAGGAAATTTTACAGTCCCTAATATGAAGAAACTCTAGGAAAACACGAAATGGGAAGTTGGGCGCCGGGAAATTTGGGCACTGAGCACTTTGGGCGCCCGGCACTTTGAGCGAAGAGCATTTTGGGAGCCGGGAACTTTGGCCGCCGACCACTTTGGGCGCCGAGTATTTTGGGCGCCGAGCACTTAGGACGCCGGGAACTTTGGGCGCCGGGAAAATTTCGGTCTAGGAAGATTGGGCGCCGCATATTGGAAGCCGGGAACTCTGGGCGCCGAGCATTTTGGGCGCCGGGAACTTTGGGCGCCGACCACTTTGGGCGCCGAGTATTTTGGGCGCCGAGCACTTAGGACGCCGGGAACTTTGGGTGCCGGGAAAATTTCGGTCTAGGAAGATTGCGCGCCGCAGATTGGGCGCCGTAAATTGGGCCCCGCATATTGGGCGCCGGGTACTTTGGGCGCCGAGCATTTTGGGCACCGAGCACTTTGGGCGCCGGGAACTTTGGGCGCCGAGCATATTGTGCCAAATATTCCCGGGGTCAAAATGCTCGGCACCCAATGTTTCCGGCGTCCAAAATGCTCGGCGCCCAATGTTCCTGGCGGCGAATTTTGAAACGCTCTCAATGCTTGCGTTCGATGAGCTCAAGCGGTAGCTACCGGTTAACCGATAACGTGACATCTAGTGATCACGTGCTCCAATCAACTAATTAACAAATTAATGCGGTAACCGGTAGATGATAGAACGCAGCGGTTAGCAACCGGTTACTCAGTGGTCGACCGGTTAGGATCGTCGAACAAAACCAATTACAGTACATTGGCGAAACGAGAAATTCGCAACTCCAACGAACTATAGGGGGCACTGAAGTCACTGTTTAATGGCGGACTTTAAAACTAAAACAAACGCACATGGTAACGAAGAAAATGCTAAAAGTGTTGTGATTTTTGCTCGTACGTATGATTTTTTCGCTTTTAAATTAATTTTCAAAGTCTTGTGGATATTCTGGCCCACGTAGAAAGAAATGAGAATTCAAGAAGCATTACTAAACGTCAAAGATTAATGCAAACTACGTAGTTCGTAGTTCTAAGCAGCTATTTCCACGATGTTGAATTCGATATTTATCAATTCTTGATAAAACTAAATAATAATTGTGGCCTGACAAGAATAACAATTAATGCTAGAAAATTCAACATGACATTACAAATTGTTATCGAAAAAAGATGATACTTTTTGGCCTTGCTTGGCTAGCGCTTTTTGTTTTCCATTTGTAGCTGAGTTATTTCTCTCGAATTCCCGAATCGGTTAATTTAAAAATTTTCTGTTTCGATTTTTCTAATTTCTGAGTTACGATTTAATTGTGTCATGTTATGCAAATCATCAACAAAAATCTCACGGATATATGGTGGTAGTTTTCTTTTCAGTTGATTGACCATTATTTCTTTTCACTTATCGAATTCTGTTATCTTACTACCATTTTATTCCACTCATGATAAAAATTAAAAATGGTTTAACTAAAAACGCGAAATCTCGCCAAGGCTACTTTGCTCGCACTATACTAAAACTATAACCCTAAACAAATTTGGCGAAACCTTTCAGCTGAGAATAAAAGGAATAAAGTAAATTCTTTCTCGGTTATTCATTTTGTTCTACGATAATATATTCAAGAAAATATTTTGCATACTGTCCATTCCAACTAAATGCTGCTGTAAAATATGGTAAGTTTAATTAATTTAAGATTAAAAAAACTCCCATATTCTTACAAATTCATACAAAACAATAATTTTTTTTAAACTTGTATAACGTTATCCAAGTTTGTTAATCCAGAATTTTCGCTTTCACCAATTATTAAGGAAATAATGAAAACTAACATTATTTTGAGGAGCTCGAGAATACTACTAAGGGACGAATTAATTTCTGTAGCTGAAAGCAAACTAAGACACATCGATTGCGTTAATAAATACTCAGAACAAACTGCCTGTGTTTACGTCAACAGACACACATGGAACGCAACGTGGCAATGTTTTAGTTTCATTTTCAGTTTTGTAAATCACCCCAAGGTAGCGTATTCGAGCGCTGGAGTTCCGAATAAAAACGAGCGCGTTCTATTAAACAGCATTTTAACCTGGATACATTAAAGCAACCCCGAGTAAAATGTAAACAGAGCCGCCCCTTTAAATTGTGAGGTAGAAATTGCAATGCGAAATATTGCTGTTTAAGTTTTAATTCGTTTTAATTTCACGATTTACTGTTTTTTGTGTTGTGAAATACTTCCGGTTTTGTAGAATTTCTTCTGAATCTTAATTTACGTCTTTATTGTTGTTATGTTTGGAAAATTCTACTCGCTGTAAACATTCGCAATAAACTCGCATTGAAAGAGACGCAGAACAGATTTTAACATGATAGATAATACATGCTGTTCCAAAATGCGTTTCTTTGACTGCTGATTGCGAGTAGTTGGTGGTAGCCAAACGTCTCATTTCAATTTTTTCCAGGAAATGGGGGGGGGGGGAGTGTGCAAAGGTTGTATAATTACCGTATTACCCCGCATTATCCGGCATGCAGAAAAACAAGCAAGGTTGACCAGCATGCCAGGATATTCGAATTTTCCGGCATGCCGGATAATTCGAAGCTTATTTTGCAACAAAACAAAAGTAAATTTCCCTATTTAATTCCAATCAGAAAGCAAACCACTGCAAGGAAAAAAAATACTGAAAGTAACCTTCTTTCAAAAAAAAAAAGTGTTATGCATATAATATGTGCTTGTTATTTATGGTAGGTTATTAATCCATTTAATTATTTGTCAATAAAGTAATCAATTCAGAAGCAATCATGTACTGTGATTGGTTTTGTTCGACGATCCTAACCGGTCGACCACTGAGTAACCGGTTGCTAACCGCTGCGTTCTATCATCTACCGGTTACCGCATTAATTTGTTGATTAGTTGATTGAAGCACGTGATCACTAGATGTCACGTTATCGGATAACCGGTAGCTACCGGTTGAGCTCGTCGAACGCAAGCATTGAGAACGTTTCAAAATTCGCCGCCGGGAACATTGGGCCCCGAGCATTTTGGAAGCCGGAAACATATTGGGCGCCGAGCATGTTGACCCCGGGAATATTTCGCACAATATGCTCGGCGCCCAAAATGCTCGGCGTCCAAAGTTCCCGGCGCCCAAAATGCTCGGCGCTCAAAGTTCCCGGCGCCCAAAATACTCGGCCCCCAAAGTTCCCGGCGCCCAATCTGCGGCGCCCAATCTTCCCATTTCGGGAAAATTTAGCGCAATGTGCTCGGCGCCCGATTTTGCGAAATTGATGATGTCCAAGAAACCAGTTTTAATTTATTTCTGGTGTTTAAACAAAAGGGTGGGGCGCGTGCACATGGCAAAATGTATTAAACATTTAAGAACAAAATATGCTTATCTTCCTCATATACATAATAGTGAATGATCGAGAAACGCTGATGTCAACGTTATCATTAATAAAACTTGCGCCACTGCATGATAAATTGATAGTATTTTTTGGTAATGTTTGACATGCAAGGGAAGGCTTTATTTTGACGAGGCTGAACTGGATCCAGTAACTTTTAACTGTTTTACTGGTAAGACTGTCATTTTAGGAGAATGTAGAAACGAAAAAGCGGTCAACAATGAACAATATCTACTGGAGACTGGAGTCTAGGGTTAATCCACTGCAGTCGGGGTTAAAATTTCAACGATCAAAATGTCACCAAACAGGTAGTTGCTTCGTTCAGGAAAATGTAGAAGCAATTTTCACCCGACATGCCTTAACGGGCGATTTTCTAGTTAACTAAATAAGTACCACACTGAATAGCAATAGGTCTTAATGCTTAAAATTTTAATCACAAAAACTTTTTAACAAAAATTATTTCATCATTTTACAATAACACTAGGGGCTCTTCCCTCTTGCTCGGTGACGCAAGACCCAAAGGTTGCATTGCAATCTTACTTGATTCGTAAAGATTTAAATCGTCTATTAGAAAGAATCAGATTAAAATCGTGCAATATGAGTTCCGTTTATAACAAAATGAAAATCCCCTCTCCCTCTCGTAGAAAAATAGAATTTAAGTAAAGAGCTCATTAATTAGAACACACTCCCGCTCCCATCCGAAGACAAAAAGAAATTAACAGAAATTAATATGCATCACCGAGATAGTTAAAAAATAATAATAACGCTTTGAAGACCTCCCCCTCCCTCTCCCGAGTTCCAAACTAACTTGTACCTTTTTTAGTCTACTTTCCCAGTAATAGTCAGAGAAAGACGAAAAAAGCATTTAAGAAGGCTTAATACATCTTGAAAATATTACAGAAAACAAAAAAAAAAAAAAGTCAAAAAAAAAAAAATAATAATAATAATAATAATAATAGTAATTAAATAAATATTGAAAAATTAAAAATTGGAAAGTAGGATATTGAGATGGGGAAAAATGTCTGTCGGTCTGTCTGTCTGTCCCTCCTAATAACTTTTGAGTAACGAGCAGTCCGATTCGAACAAACTTTTTTTTTTGTTCGAAAGAGGAGAAACCTCATTCCTATATTTCATTTTTTTTTGTTTGAACTAATTTTTGTTCAGCTTTGAACAGTTCAAAAAAACTTAACATTAGCGCCTACGGGGAAATGCAAGGCAATTCCGAACTGTGAGGCGAATTTGCTTCAAACTTTGTAGGAAAAAGCTTTTGATGAAAAACTTGTATATTAAATATCTTTTTGATTTGAACAATTTTCCGTTCAATTTTGAACAGCTCAAATCTCTCAACATTAGCGCCTACGGGGAAACTGAAAGTCAATGCAGATTCCGTACTTGAAGGCGGATTTACTTCAAACAAATTTTGTTGGAAATAGTTCTTGACGACAGACTCCAGACTCCGACTCCAAGAATTTAGGGGCACCTGCGACTCTGACTCCTACTCCTGTGCCCGACAATTAGTCGGACTCCGACTCCCCGACTTCGCCTCTGACTTCGTAGCTTTGGCAAAAATTTATACACGGAGGACAAATGACTGTCTCCGATTCTTGGATATTCGACTCCGACTCCTTTTTCCCAAAATGAGATTAACTCTGACTCCGACTCCGCAGCTATGGTTTTAACTGTGAAATAATTATTGTTAATATGATTTGTTTTTATCTTCACGCTAAAGTTTTAATTTAGGTATTCGCAACAACAACGAACTATAGGAAGCACTGTAGCCACTTTCTAATGGCGGATGAAAAAGGTAAAACAAACGCACGTGGTAACGAAGAAAATGCTAATAAGCCTCGTAAATTTTTTTCGTATGCATGATTTTTTCGCTTTATTCTTTTTAAATTAATTTTCAAAGTCTTATTGATATTCTGGCCCACGTAGAAAGAAATAATAATTCAAGAAGCATTACTAAACGTCAAAAATTAATGCAAATTACGTAGTTTGTAGTTCTAAGCAGCCATTTCCACAATGTTGAATTCGATATTTATCAATTCTTGATAAAACTAAATAATAATTGTGGCCTGACAAGAATAACAATTAATGCTAGAAAATTTAATTATATGACATTACAAATCATTACCAAAAGAAGATGATACTTCTTTGCCTTGCTTGGCTAGCGCTAATTGTTTTGCATTTGTAGCTGAGTTATTTTTCTCAAATTGCCGAATCGATTAATTAAAAATTTTTCTGTTTCGTATTTTTCTAATTTCTGCGTTATGATTTAATTATGTCATGCCATGCAAATCATCAACAAAATTCGCACGGATATATGGTGGTAGTTTTCTATTCAATTGATCTAACATTATTTCTTTAAACTTATCGAATTCTGTTAATCTTTCTACCATTTTATTCCACTCATGATAAAAAATAAATATGGTTTAACTGACATGCGAAATCTCTCGCTAAATGTTTTTTGCTCGCACAATACTAAATCTATAACCCTAAACTATAATCCCACTATTTTGGCGAGGAAAATGATCAGCGTTAAACATTTTTCATTTCGTTCTACGATAATATATTCAAGAAAATATTTTGCATACTGCCCATTCCAACTAAATGCTGCAGTAAATTAGATTGGTTTAATAAATTATTTTTAAACTAGGCGGAGATGAAAGCTCTAATTCTTCTGCTAATATTATCATATCCGTCTTTCGAACTTAAGATTAAAAAAAAAACCATATTCTTACAAATTCACACAAAACAATTTAAAAAAAAACTTACTTGGTATACCGTTATCCTCCTTCAAGGAAAAAAAAAAAAAAAAAAAAAAAAAAGAAAGAAGGAAAGAAAAAGAAAAATGCATCGAACAGAGCAAATGCGAAGTTTGTTAACCCAGAGATTTCTTGTTTTACGCTTTCGCCATTTACGACAATCATCACACTTTTTAGAGGGAAATAATGAAAACTAACTTTATTTTGAGAAGATCGAGAGGACGAAGCAATTTCTGTTGCTGGAAGCAATCTAAGACACATCGAATGTGTTAATAAATAATCCTAACAAAAAGCAAACTGCCCGTGTTTACGTCAACAGACACACATGGAACGCAATGTGGCAATGTTTAAGTTTTTTCGGCAGTTTTGTAAATTACCGCCAGGTAGCGTATTCGAGCGCTGGAGTTGCGAATTCAATTTTCGGCGGATACTCGAAGTCATTTATGTTTCTACATAAAGATATGCGCAGACGATATTTTTTTTAACAGTGAAAATTATTTCTTTAAGTTGACATTTTATTGTTTTCATTTATTTTGGTAAGTGCATCAATTAATTTAAAGAATATTATTTTTGGAAACAGGGGAAAAAGAGACGATTTTTTTTTGATATGATGTATTTATTTTAATCAGCTTATTAATTTTAATTATTACTTTTTCGTTTTGAAAGCTGTTAAAGATTTTTTTTTTTTTTAATGGGAAAAATTGTATTAGCTGCTTTGTTTAAAAGGTGCTGCTATTTTATTTGTTCGTCTATTTATTTATTTATTTATTTTTTTACGCATAATATTTTATTTCTAGAAATCAGCTTAAAATATTTAAAAAATATGTTTGAAACAATTTGCGATTTTAGCTATTTTTGAGAATATTGATCAGGTACTAGAAAGTAGTATGGGTATACGGGAAAGTAGGCTTGTTTAGTTCTAGACGGAACTTCTAGTTTAAATTGTAGAGCAAAAATATCTTTCAAAAACCCCAAAAACATTACAATATATGCATCAAATTTCGAAACTGACTTGCATCGTTATTTTCCTTAATCTTTAAAGATAGGAGAAAATGGGGCACATGTGAACACTTTTTTTTCATTTCTTAATGTCCCAAAAAAATATTTTCAATGTTTCTGAGCAAAAGTGTCTCCATGATTAAAAATGTAAATAGGCAGCCCCCTCACGCTTTTTTTTATTACAATAAAATTGAGTATTTGGTCAATTACTTTATACACTTGTCATCCAAAGATTATTTTTAACTTTTTAGTTCATTTTGCTACTAAAGCGTGTTTTTTTGGCTTTTTAAACTATTATTTTTGCTCCAAACGTTTGGCCAGGAAGTAAGATTGGTACTGCCATTGCTTGAGAAATTTTCAAGATTTTTTGCTTGACGTTATCCTAGCAAAACATACCTAACATGTTCACATGTGCTCCCTTTCCCCCGTACTTATTTTTTGACTGAAATCAACTTGACTAAGAACATAATTAAAATACTGCAAAAAAAGTAGGCGCTGCATACTGAAATTATTTTACCATTTCACTTTACAGCTCATTCTCTTAAGTGAAAAAGAATATGTTTGTAAAATAAGAAATTTTTTGTCCGGCACTTGCATCAGACTTTTTTTTTTAGGAACGCGCGTATGACGCCTGAATTTTTAAAAAATTTTGGGGTCTACCAATGGTTGCGGAACGCTGTGTTAAGCTTTATGTATCCATTGTGAGATTCAAGCTCGGTTAATAAAACGCTGACAAAGATATATCTAATAGGATGTTTTTTTGTGAAGGTTTTTTTTACAAACATTCTGGTATCTTTTCTTTGAGGAAGTCTCAGTCGGCACAAAGTAATGGAAAAAATGAAAAAAAACTTTTCCTTTCCGAACAAAAACTACTTTTGATGGAAACAATGGGAAAAACTAAACTGTTTTTTGACTTATAGGGGGAAAATCGAAAACATTATCTTACAAGTTTCAAAAGGAATGGAAATAATTCATAAGTTGATGTCGGAAACGTGTTTTTTTCATCGTAAAAACTATTAGTTGAAATATATTTATTACATGAAAAAAAACTAATTAATTTTTTTTGTTACTTAATCATTAATTGTTTTTTGAATAAAAGTGAATGGCCACGGGGAAGAATGATCATAGTCCATTTTTTGTCAGAAAATCAGATTTCTACGGGAACTCTTAGATTATTGCAAATAGTTTTCAACTATTCCTAATGAAAATATCATGCTGACAATAAAGATAATAGCCATTGAATTACAACAGGAAAAAGATTGACGCTAACTTGCAAGTTGAATGATCATAGTCCACCCGCTTGACAAGAAAGATCAATGTCTAATTCGTACCATTTACATAAACTGATCTACAGCTGCTATTTTGATGGATGGAACACTGTTAAAAAAAATGTATTCAAAAATGAAACTCTGAATGTATTCATTTTTTTTGAATACAATTGATTCAAAAATGAGTAAATGTGGCATCAAATACAAACATACGAGAAATACGAGTCATCATATACGAACATACCCAAGTCATTATATAAGAATACAACACATTATCAAACACTAATTCATGAATATAGATGCATACAATCATTTAATACTGCAGCTAACGTTTCAAGAACATGGTTTAATAAATATTCATGTATAAATAGGAAATATAATAAGCGTGACTTCCAAGAATAAAACTCGCGAGCTTCGAACTCTTTTCTTATTGCGCATGCTACGCGTCGCTCAAGAGCGTGAACAAGTGTCGACAATGTTCATACGCTTTCGGCGCGTTTTTCCTTGCGGAGCGATCGAGATGGCTGATCTGTTCGTCAAGAAAAAACTAGAAGATTGGAAATTGGAAGAGTTTTCATCGAACTTTGAAAGTAAGTTTTACTTTTATTATCATAGTAAGGATAATAAATGAAGGGTTGTATCTAAATTACCCAAAAATTACTTGCCTAAATTGGTCGATAGCACATTCAACATCCGACTGTGCTCGGAACATATTTTTAAACATTATATTTTATGTGGATATATATGTTTTCAAACTGTGAAAGAAAGTTCATAACGAGCTTCGTAACCTTTATTATCGTAGTAAGGATAATAATTGAAGGGTTGTATCTAAATTACCCAAAAATTACTTGCCTAAATTGCTCGATAGAACATTCAACATCCGACTGTTCTCGGAACATTTTTTAAACGTTATATTTTATGTGGATATGTTTTCAAACTGTGAAAGGAAAGTTCATAACGAGTTTCGTAAATTTTATTATTTATATTTTACTCTTCAAATTTGAAAAAAAAAAAAAAAAAGAAAAAGAAAAAAAAAGCGAAAGCAACATCTTGCACAAACAGCTATGGAAGAAATTAGGTTCTCATCAAGCATAAATCGTTGCATGAATACATTTTTGGAACACTTGTGTGTTTCACTGCAAAAATATTTTTTCTTTCGAAATACCACTAATATAAAAACCTTTTTGCCGAAAAGTAACAAGAAATACAGATTTGAATTCAACATATTTCAGTGAACATATTAATCATTGATTGTTACATAACTATTGATAAGATTTCCAAATCTTTAGTATGATTCACTCGGCCATGCACAGGCTTGCTAGATTTTAGTAATGTTCAATCGGGTCGAGGGAATGCCCCCCCCCCCCCCCGCAATCCTAAGCTTTGCTCCCTCGCGTAAATAAATAAAACGCGTATCTGCTTGTCAAATTTTGCTGAAATTAGTGGTGATGAAATTTAAAATTTAATTCTTAATTTTTATTCAAAACATTCTGTGTAACAAGAATACAAAATGTATCAAAATGGAAAACAAACTCTAAAAAAATATTAAACTAAACAATTTAAATATCAAATAACCCTCTTAAAAAATATTTAAAAGTTCAGTTTAAATACAAAACGAAGGAATTAGGGGCAAAAATAACTACAACTATAACAGCAGTAGGATATTTATTCATTCCACTTGATAATAAGTTCTCCATAACGAGACTATATTTGCTTACAATATGAAAAATTAATACCGTAATGTTAAATTGACAAGCAAACTATTAAGTTACTCCTATAAATTAATACATAGTTAACAATAAAAAACATTATATACTCAATTATTATGGATAGGAATTGCATTTACATGTAAGAGCTGAGAGAGAGAGAGAAATGCTTTTCTCTAACAGTTTTAAAGTAAACTTCACATTTTTACAATAATTTTTGATTATTAATCATGCAGTGTATCATTAACAAATACATCATGAGTTACTTGTATAAATTATGAAATGCATGGTGAACAATAATAAACAATATAGAAGGATTACTTAGGGATAATGTTAGTATTTACATGTAAGACCATGGTGCTTCCCGCCATTGAGAAGCTTCATACTCTTTGTGAAAAAAACACTTCGTTTTTAAAGAAAATTTTACATTTTTACAGAAACTTGAGAGACATCAATGCTGCATTGTGCAATTTACAAATAAACTGTTAAATACTTCTAAAAAATTGATAAATGCATGGTGAGATATAAAAAACGTCATACATACATTGGTTCTGGATAGAAGTTGCATTTACATAAAAGAGCCGAGATGTTTTTCACCTCCTGTGAAAAAGATCTTCATTTTTTGAATGATGCATTATGTAATTTACAAAAAAACCTTTCACTGCGTCTATAAGTTATGAAATGCACAGTAAGCAATAATTTATAAATAGTACTGCATCACATACGGTGAGCCATAACAGTCATTCTACGGTGAGCAATAACTATTTTACAATCACATATTTATATTATCTTTGTGTTTCATAATTTTGAAGTGCACAGTGAGCAAAAAATTTTTTACAACAGAATATTACAACTCTAATTACAAAATGTACGGGGAAAAACATTTTTTCAATTCTATATTACATACGGTGAGCAATAACTACAGTCGGACCTCCATATATCGAACTTCCACATATCGAAATTTTCTATGTATCGAAATCCCAGCAAATTTCTATGTTCATTACATAGAAAAGTTGTTTCTATGTATCGAAAAAATCTCTATATATTAGAGATGTACCGAGTAGCACTTTGGCCGAGTACCGAGTACTCGGCTTTTTATTACTCGGCCGAGTACCGAGTTACCGAGTACTTGGCCTTTCACTACTCGGCCGAGTTCCAAGTACCAATTATGTTTTAAGAAGAACCACCGACACACATGTGATGAATTTTGAACTTATTGAAATAGTAGTATAAACCTCCTTGTCCATATAATAGTTTTTAAAACTAAATTCCCGCTGAAATTTAATTACGCATTATATATATACAATTTTGTTTGTGTCAAAAATTTTACAAAAAAATAATTTTTTAAATTAAAAATAAATAAATAAAAGGTATGATTAATCAAGTTGGAATTAAAACAAAGTACAGTAAAATCCCTCTAATGCGGACACTAACAGGACAAATTTTTTGTCCGCAATAAAGAGGTGTCAGCAGGACAGGGGTTAAATAATGTTATTTGCATTGGAACTGGGGAATTAAAAATTGTCCGCATAAGAGGGGTGTCCGTTAGGAGGGGTTTCACTGTATACCAATCAATTATAGTTCTAGTCTGCCAAATATAAATAATTTTTAAAAGCAGATAAAACAAATGTGCAGGAACACTGCAGACACGTGTTTCTGCCCCCCCCCCCCCCGTTACAAGGAACGTCTTTTTCAGTGCATAACATGTGAGCTAAAGAATGTAAAGACATTCAACAAAAAAATACGACTTTTGTCGGATGCCTTTAAATCTACGAGCCCCCATTTTGTGCATTGAAAAAGGAATTCCTTGTAATGCCAAAACACGTGTCTGCAGAGTTCCTGCACTGTACTTTTAAGGTTGTTTTATTTTTTAAGCAAAGGTATTTTCACATTTTTTATAACTAATTTTTGTTAGCAGCAAAAATCCATTTTTAATATAAAAATTCCATATTTTCTATACTTACATTTTTTGCGTAATTTTTAATAAATAAGTTTTATTAACTTTGCCGACATTAAAATAAAGATTTATTCCATTGAAGCATTACAAACTTCATTATTCTCAAAATTTAAATTTGACTTATAAATTTTAATTGTAAATGATTGCAGAATATAATGCTTGCTCTTTTTTTTATAAATTTTAGTATCTGTCTTGGACAATATTCAATTTTTTGCAACTACTTGGTATTGGCCGAGTATCTGATCAGAATTTGGCCGAGTACCGAGTACTCGGCAAATTGGCCGAGTAGGCCGAGTACCGAGTAATTACCGAGTACTCGGTACGTCTCTAAACCAAAGCTTATGAAGTCATGTAATTTCAGCATTAATTATGAAATAAAAATGGATTTGTGCTGAAAAGTAGAAAACAAAATGCAGTGTTAAATTGCACAAATTTGCAAATTTTTATAAATTAGTTTATTGCAAATATGCATTTTAATGTTATCTTTTTTCTTTTGTTATAATCGTGTTTACCTTTTTAAGATTAATTTACAATATTTTTTCTATGAAGTTAGCATTGAGTAAGAACACTATAAAAAATTAACTCTTTCCAAACCAAAATATTATTTTAAAACATATAATAGAAATAAAACTATTACTATTTCGATTGTTAAGAATATTGGACCAACACATTTTTTCATGATTTATCTAGCCCTCTTTTTTTTTTTAAATCCCCGGAGAGAACAGATGTCATGCATCTCTCCTGGCAACTTTTGTACCTACTTTTCTTGCATATGTACTTCATTTTGCATTCAATTTTTTTAATATCTTAAATTTTCTTTTTTAGCGAACCTTTCGAGAGATATGGTATCTTCAAGAATTTCATAATCACTCAAACATTATCACATTGCTGAAGGTTGTAAAGGCCAAAAATGACAAAGATATTTATTTAATATTTGATTTTATGGGTAAATATAGGTTTTTATAAGTTGATTGTATCTCAAGATTCATGTTTAATCAGGGTTTGTTGATTTAAATCAGCTTGATTTAAATAGTGATTAAAATCATGATCTAAATCAAGTGATTTTTTTTTAAAATTGATTTAAATCAATTGATTTATATTAAGTGATTTTTTTAAACAAAATCAGTAATTAAAATCAGTTGATTTTACTTTTATAAATTAATTTTGCATTTTTAAAATGTATTGCTCTAAATTTAACTACACTGCATTATACTATCTTAACCTCAACAGGCAAAACTACATAGATCCCTCTTTCTGTGTGTGATGCAGATTTTCACTCTTGTAATATTGCTTTTACTCCAAAATTAGTTTAGAACAAAATAAAAATTTTGAGTTTTTCTTACACGCCATGACTAATATAGTTCAGAAAAGTAGTTGGTTAACATATTATTTTAGACTAAAAACGTACATGACAATGGAAACCTTATCTTTAAGCAAAGCATTAAACAAAATCACATCTTATCTAAGCATTATAACATATTTTTGAATCTTAAAATTAGAGACGTACCAAGTAGCACTTGGGCCGAGTAGCCGAGTACCCGGCCTTTCACTACTCGGCCGAGTACCGAGTTACCGAGTACTCGGCTTTTCACTACTCGGCCGAGTTACCAAGTACCAATTATGTTCTAAGAAGAACCATCTACACGCATGTGATGAATTTTGAACTTAATGGAATAGTAGTATAGACCTCCTTGTCCATATAATAGTTTTTAAAACTGAATTCCTGCTGAAATTTAATTACGCATTACATAAACAGTTTTGTTTGTCTAAAATTTTACAAAAAAATTATTTTTAAAATTAAAAATAAATAAAAGGTATGATTAATCAAGTTGGAATTGAAACAAAGTACAGTAAAATCCCTCTAATGTGGACACTAACAGGACAATTTTTTTTGTTCGCAATAGAGCGATGACCGCAGGACAGGGGTTTAAGAATGTTATTTGCATTGGAACTGGGGAATTAAAAATTGTCCGCATAAGAGTGGTGTCTGCCTTTGAAGGGTGTACGTTAGGAGGGTTTTCACTGTATGCGAATCAATTATAATTCTAGTCTGCCAAATATAAATAATTTTTAAAAGCAGATAAAACAAATGTGCAGGAACACTGCAGACACGTGTTTCTGCCCCCCCCCCCCATTACAGGGAATGTCTTTTTCAGTGCATAACATGTGAGCTAAAGAATGTAGGCCTTTAAAAAGCATAAAATAAAAATTAAATTAAAAATTTTAAAAATCGCCTACTGAAAAAAACTTTAAATGAAACTAAAATTAAAAATTTAAAAAAATCCCCGACTAAAAAAAACCTTAAATAAAACTAAAATAAAGAACTAAAAATACCCGACTAAAAAATGTTTAAAATAATATATTTATCGGCTTTTGAGGTTTCTGATAAATTGCCTTATAAATAATAGCAGTAATATATCCAAGCGTCGTCGTGTCGGGGGACCAATATGAAAATAAAATATGAAAGAATGAAAAATAATAAAGTAATGAACAGAATGCAGCTAATAATGATAAAGTAGCTATGATATCTAAATACAAGAGTTTGCTCAGCGGTCTATATAACCTATATACCAATATGAAAATAAAATATGAAAGAATGAAAAGTAATAAAGTAAATAACAGAATGCAACTAATAATAATAAACATCAGTTTTTACTTGCAGACAAACATAAAGCAAATTACCCATTTACTATATTATTTTATTTATTTATTTTTTTGCTTTTTTGAAATGGTTTATTATTTATTTTAAATTAAATTGATAATTATACTTAATATATAGATAAATTTACTATGTTAAATGGAAATGCATTTACACTTCATAAAATAGTTCAAAAATTTTCTATTTTAAACTTGATGCATCTTTAATCCAAATCGATGCTCTTCTTCGAAGACATTTGGCATTTTTTCATAGGAAAAGCACAACCCAATTACGTCTTCTTCTTCTTCTTTTTTTTTTTTGTGAAACTTGTTTTTTATAACAAAATTTAAGAGTTGGGGAATGTATGCGCTCAGATTTGATTTCCATATCTTATGCATGCGATCGGAAAATATTAAAAGAGTGGACACTTTTATTTTTGAATTTTCTTACTCATTTTAGGAGAAAGGTCTGGACCCCCGTGGCTATGTCACTGGTGTTCTAACAAATATAGTTGATCATATCAACAAAATATATTTGAAAGTGAAACATAATTATTTTTCGCTAAGTAATAATTTTGTTAAACAATGTTGCAATTTAAAAAATTATGCAACATTCGATATCAGGTAAACAATGCTATGCTGAGACGCCTGTCGCATATCTATAAGATGACAGATAATTATTATTGCAGAAAGATTTTTTAAAATCTTTTTCTGCACCTATCTGCCCGATTTTAAGTAGAAAAATACAGTTCAATATCGTTGAGTTTTATCATTTTCAGTTAAACGCTTTTCTTAATATTCAATATTTTTTTTTTGCATATGTTTTTTTATTGATGAGTTTTCTATTCCTTAGGTATGTGAATTACATTTTCGCAAAGAAGACATTCTTCATGAAGCAGAATTCTTCGATGAAAAGTTGATGAGACTTCTAAAGAGTGAACTAAAACATCCTCGTTTAAGAGACGGATCGATTCCTATATTTTTGCCGGGTAACTGTCCATTTTACCTCCAGCCATCAGTCACACCTGCACGAGAATCTCCTTCTAAAAAACGTAAGAGATTAGAGGAATCTCTCTTTAAAAAAGCTCAAGAGGCAAGTATTATTGCTGACAATGAGTATAAAAACAAAACTCTGTTTTCTACCTTTAAAGAACTGAAGCAATGTTTTCAAGAGCAAAAACTTGATGAATTTTGGACTTACATTCCTAAAGAAGATTCCGTGCTCTTGTTGCATCTGTCAGAAAATCATGATTTATTGTGCAGCATGCTTGTAAAGAATGATTTAAATGTATATGTATTCCATAAAAATTTTTCGTTAAAAAAACTAGATACTTTTGATTTTCCAATGAAAGTCGATGATTCAAATATATTGTTTAAAATTTTGTCTTCTTTGAAAATGTTAAGTAAGTCAGATGTGAATAATTCTGATGAATCAAAAGTAATTTGTGATGTTGTTGTTCAGCTTCTCCTAAAACTTAAAGATAGTTGCAATGATAATTCACAGATCAAGTTTTTAAATTTTGTAATTGAACAGTTTGCTAACTTTAATGTAACAAAACAGCAACGTAGGTATTCTCCCAGTTTTCTCGTATTTTGTTGTCTCTTAAAGTCTATTTCTCCTCATTGTTACAAATTTTTACGAAGTTCAAATATTTTTATTTTACCTCATGTAAGTACTTTGAGAAGAATATGTGCAGAATTTAATGTGAATCCTTGCAGTGAACAAGATGATGAGAATTTTTTAAGTTATGTAAAACAAAAATATACTTTTTTAGAGGAGAAAGAGAAAATTATCAGTTTGATGATTGATGAAATACATTTAAAGCCTAATTTTGATTATGTCGGGGGGGAAATATTTGGTATGTCCCACAATGACTCAAATGCTGCATCCAGTGCTTTCACATTTATGATCCAAAGTTTATTGTCTCCGTACAAAGATGTGGCACATATTTTGCCAGTCCGTAGCATAGATGCTGACGATTTCCATTCATATATAAAAAAAATCTTGATTGGTTTAGCTGCCATTGGGTTTAATGTCATATCAGTAGCCACTGACAATAATGCTATTAATAAAAAGGCCGTTAGTATGTTTGCCTCTCCCCCTGAGTTGCGGGTTAGGTATGATTATCCTGGAAGTCCAGGAAGATATTTCTATTTTTCTTTTGATTCCGTTCATATCCTCAAGTGCCTTAGAAATAATTGGATCAATCAAAAAAATCTAGGCACTTGCATGTACTATCCCAATTTTGACACCCTTCTACCTTTTTGTACAGCTTCTTTTCATGCATTAAAAAAATTGCATGAAATTGAATCTGAAAAGTTGTTAAAGTATGGTTATGGGCTGTCAGAAAAAGCATTGGCTCCAACCAGCTTTGAGAAACAAAATGTGAAACTGGTCTTACAAATTTTTAATAATGTAATGGCTGAAGGTCTTAAACTGGTTGGTGAGGAAAATGATATAAACCATCATATTCAAACAGCAGACTACATTCAGATTCTTTGCAAGTGGTGGTCAATAATGAATGTGAAAACTTTGTATAAGGGTGAGCATAAAAGGGATGAGTTCCAAACGCCTCTCACACCAAATACTGACACAGCTCAGTATAAGTTCTTAACTAACTTAATTAATTGGTTAGACAAATGGGAGGAAATGAATTGTACAACTGGTGGATTAACAAAGCAAACCCATCTAGCCATAAGCCATACTACAAAAGCTATGCTTGCTCTTGCCGAGTACTGTTTTAAAACTTTAAATTTCGATTATTTTTTACCAGGGAAAATACAAACAGACTCATTAGAAGACAGATTTGGGTCTTACCGTACATTGGCAGGGTCAAATTACAATGTCAGTATACGTCAAATTTATGACACTGAAACAAAATTGAGAATGCAAACAATTTTACCCCTTGTGTTAAAATCGAAAAGTTGTGGAGAATTGTTACTAAGTTTTTTTCAGGACAAACATTGGGATGAAGATGAAGATAGCTCAGATTCATATCCTTTTTTTAATGGTTTTCTAATCACTCCGGAAGAAATGGTAAGTACTCAATCGAGTTTGCCAATTTTAACATACATTAGTGGATATGCAGCTCATAAAGTTCTATTGAAACTAAAGTGTGAACAATGTCGATCAACTTTATGCATTGATAAGCCCCTTGACACAGATGTAAACAATGATTGGATATCAAAATTAGACAGAGGGGGGTTGAAATACCCACATCCCGAAGTTGTTTGTGTTTCTCAATTCACATATGCAGTTGTAAACAAATTGTTGTCAACACATTTTGAATCAAATTTTATCAGTTGTCAAAATCACAGAAAGGTTGTAAAATATTTAACTCTTGATGATGATGATCTGATAAATGATATTTCTCTAGGTATCGATGAATGTGAGAGTCATGATTCTCTGTTTCTTGTAAAACAAATTGTATGGGTTTTCATTAATATATTTTTGAACAACTTTTGCAAAAAACAAAATGATTCTCTTCAAAAAATGAAAAAAGATCAAAAAGAAAAAAATACACTGAAAAAATTTAAGAAAGATGCACGTAAATTGTCCACACTAAATAAATAAGCAATTTTATATTGTTTCTATGAGTTATCTTTTAAAATGTAAAAGTTTGACTGAATTATCCTAAACTATTTTTAAATTACAACCTAGGGAATAGGTGGAAACACTGTGATGTACATTGCAGATTATTGTCAGGGTTGCCACGCCACAGGGAAACCTGAAGAAACAGGGAAAACATAGGGAATTCAAATATATGTATATATATATAAAAAGAACTGACCATCCAGCGAATTTCAAAAATTTCCTCAAAAACCTGGAAAATACAGGGAATTTTTTTCTTCTTAAATTGAAGTTGCGAAAATCAATTTCTTAATATATAAACCACTAAAAAACAAATAAATTACTAGTAATAATTATAATGATAACATTAATAAAGTAAAATAAAAAATGGCAATTTTGCTTAAGTTTTTATTTTCAAGTTAAATATTAAAATATTCATCATAAAAACAGATTCTTGAATTTCATGATAATTTTGAGTGTATGAAATTAGTCGTCAATAATCATTATTCTGGATCACTTACACACTTTTAGGTCCATGTAATGAATGGTCAAAAGAAGTTTTTTTTTGAGTAAAAGTTGAATATATTCAATCACCATGCTATTATTTCAGTTATTATGAATTCTTATTTATTTTCCCTTACTTATTTAGATTTTTTTTAAAAAAACCTGTGGTGAAATTATCAAGATATTTATGTTCTTTTTCAAATATCAGTGTCCGCTCGTTTATAATGTTTCATTTTCATGCAGGGAAATCATAGGGAATTTTTCTTGCAAAATTGATTAGCAACCCTGATTGTGAAAGTTTGCAGAATTTTAATTTCTAATTAGTTATGGACAATGAAGTTTCTTAATGTATTGTACAAAGAGAAATGAACATCTTCTTAAACCCTTTAAAAAAAAAACTGAATTTTTCTATTTTATTTAATAATTTTAAGTTTTATCAATTAAAATTTAATTATTATTAATCATTATTGATGCTGTATATAAAAAAGAAAAGAGTCAATTAAATTAAACCGTGCTTTATGAGAATTTGAGTGTAAAATAGTAGACCACCACCTCTGCATATGTAGTGTGAACTGTTAGTACTTGATTCTTAATTTTTCATGTTTTTGATTGTGAGTTCCTAATAGCTAAATAATTTGAGTGTTAGCTCTTGTTTGACCTCATGTGTAACATAAATGGTAATAGGTGTTTTTTATGTGATGTATGTGTTATCATGTGCAAATAAAAGTTACTGTGCTTAAAATATTGTCTTTATTTGAGTATCACATTCATAAGGTAGTTGAAAGCATAACATATGCTAAGCATTCCTTTTTTTTTCAATTTTTTTCAGAACTTTTTCTACAAGAAAGGATTACTTGTGTGAAAGTACAAAATTACATCAATATGAACAAAAGCAAAATCTCTTTAAACAATTAAGTCATTTATTTGTTCACAGATATTTTGTTTAAAATATATTAGGAATATTTATTTACTTATGTGTAGGCTCAACTTATTTATTTTACTTTTGAAGTAGTTATACTAATTTGCCAAAGCTGTATAGTTCCACCCAAAAGTCTTCAACTAATTGCCTATTTTGATATTTATAGCAAAAGAACATTTTACCAAAGCAGATTAAGTTGAAAAATCAGAGATAATTATTTCTTCAAAAAAAAAAAGAAAAAAGAAACTTGGAAACTTCAAATTAAACAAGACTCAATAAAATATTTCTCATTTATTAATAACCCTACATGAAAAAAATGTACGCTCTAAATAATTTTATAATTATTTACGGTACAAGTTTCCCCAACCCCCCGATGTCTATTTGAAATTTTGAAAACGTGTGAAAGTAAAATTTGAAGATTAATTTTCTGCCCTGGAAAACGCACAAATTTCACTTATAAAGTTAGTAAAATAAGTGATTTTGTGAGGTGAAGTAGAAATAAGCTGTCTATTCTATTAGATTGGTGATTTAATTGAAAAAAGATATGCGTCACCTTTTTTTTAATTTAATATTTAAATTCGTGTTACATTGTACGCACGGCGCTTTCCCGACCGATTTCCGTCAAGTCACGGCGCGAGAGAAACTGGCCTCATTTTGACCACGTGACTCGCCCGTGAGCAGGCCTTCCAGATATAGGGGGCGTTGTTCGAACCCGAGGCCCTCCGGCTCCGAATCCGACACTACCGATCGGGCTACCACGGCCCCTCTGTAAATTTTATGGGAAAAATTTGGCCTTGTATAGTAAAACACCATTCTATTGAGGGGTATTCTCTGCAAATTTTACAGTTTTGCACAACCAACCCAGCTGCCGGTAAAAAACCGTAATTTTTACGGAATTTTTTTTACATTATGCATTTAAAAAAATGGAACACAAAATTCACTTATTTTCACACTACTTTACTCAAAAATTTTTATGGACTTTTAAATGACTGAAATGATAATTGCACTAAAGTGCATGGCAATACTTAATAATGTGAATTCAAAATGTTTTCAAAAGTGAGCTGACCCAATTCATATATTTGAAATAAGCCATTATACTTGATTTCTAAATGTATTCAAAAATGAGTACATATAACTGAGCTAAAAACTCATTATTGATTAATGAATGAGTTTATATTTGATTTCTAAATGTACTCAAAAATGAGTACATATAACTGAGCTAAAAACTCATTATTAATTAATTAATGTATTTATATTTGATTTTAAAATGTACTCAAAAATGAATACATATAACTGAGCTAAAAACTAATTATTAATTAATGAATGTGTTCATATTTGATTCAAAAACTGAGCTAAAAACTCATTATTAATTAATGAATGTGTTCATAATTGAAACAAATGTGTACTCATATTTGATTACCAGAATGTACTCAAAAAAATGAGTACATGTGTTTCTCAAAATTGAACCTTATTGATTCGGAGCTATATTGAGTAATGAAAGTATTCAAAAATGAGTAAATTTTCATTATTTTTGAATACCCATTTTTAACAGTTAACTATGGAGCTACACATGTTCAAATTCTGATCTTCTGTTTGACTATTTTAATGGGGCTTGATTTGATTTTTTTTTTGAATTTGTTTGATAATTTAAACGGGAAACTTGGACAGACTTTTTGTCGGGGATCTATGTTAAAAAGGGTCGCATTCCTACAAGACCTATTAAAGATTTGAAAATAGGCAAAAAAGAGCCAAGGTTTATGTTATACAAGACAATTTACTTTGAAAGCTGTTTGAAAGCTATTTTGGTTGGGAACCAAGTCACAGGGAAACATTTCAAGAAAGTACAACAACGATTTGAAAGAACTTTATCAAAGAAAAATGCCAATTAAACTTGCAAAAAAAATTTTGAAAAAAAAAAAAAAAAAAAAAAAAAATAGAACCGACTTCAAAATTGCTCTAAAAAGTGAAAAATAATTTTATTCTTTAAACACCATCGATAATACTTTTAAACATAATTTTTGAAGTTGGCGCAAAAACGATCGATAAAATCATTCACAGCCATAACTCAACTACAAGTATAAATTTAACCAGGTCCAGTTTCTTCACTACCACATGCATTACGCATTGATGACAGCATATTTGAGTAACGATATAAATGTTTCGTTCCTAGCTTTGGATGATTTTTTGATAAAAACATGAACAAAGCATGGTTACAATGGATTTTACTTTTGTTTTTGCGCCAACTTCAAAAATTATGTTTAAAAGTATTATCGATGGTGTTTAAAGAATAAAATTATTTTTCACTTTTTAGAGCAAGTTTGAAGTCGGTTCTATTTTTTTTTTCAAAATTTTTTTATTTCATTCTTTTTAGTGTAAATGTAGATATTTCAGTAAAAGTAAGAAGTTACCTAGTAAGAAGTTCGGCTCCATATCACTGTATTGCTTCAGAGAAGCCTTTATTCAAATTATCATTACAATTACTATTATTGTTACTGTTATATGGCACCAAACTTTTATAACAATGAGTTTCATATTGTCGCGTAGATGAGATAGCGAAGACAATGTGAAAGCCAAATGAAGCGAATACTCGTTAGTCTCAACTCGAGATCTTTATTCAGAACCACGAATGAACGTTACATCTCCTTATATACAACTTGAGAAAGTGCTGGAACTTTCCAGACTTGGAAAGATACAGAAATTAATAGAACATTCGAGAAAATACGGGAAACTGTAGAAACGAAATTTTAGTAAAATTCACTTTGTCCTAGTTGGGATTTGAACCCGGGACGCTCGTGTGGGAGGTGAGAATTCTACTACTGAGTCACCATTATCCACGGATGCAAAGTGCGAACTTCGCTACAATATCATTTTAATCATTTAATAGGGAAATTGCATAAAATTTACTGTTTTTTGCCCATAACTTTTTTTTTAAAGAACAAATATGGTCAAACAAAGTAATGGGACCTAAGTTGAGCCACCGTCTATCCATTAAAAAAAGAATCATCAATATCGGTTCACTAGGTGAGACGCTATGAGTGGAAAGAAAAAAAAAACATACATACGGTACGAACTGATAACCGCCTCCTTTTTGAAGTCGGTTAAAAATGAAGGATTTACTACATTTGTAACAGTTTCCTCCCCGATCCCGACTCTCAAATGTTTTGCTGTTGCAACTTTGTAGTTTCTGCACTTGAACTGCTTGCAAAAGAAGATGACATCGATTTTGCAGACCAATTGATGAAGCAGAATTACTCGCAAAAACGATCTAGGTCCTGACACCATTTTGTGTTTTAATACATTTTTCATGTTTCATTTGTGTTAAATGTTTTCATCATTTTCAACATGTAATAAATGATGCCTCACAACATAAAAATACTGAAGAAGATAATTAATACCTATTTTTCAACTACTTAATCGACTTCAAAGTTTAAAAATATAATATTGGAAATTATTGTGTCGGGGACTATGGTCGGGGACCGTGGCCCTTCAAGTATTTTCACACTCTATTAAACCCTTTGTAACGTAGTTTTTCAACTCTTTGTTAAATAATCGTAATTAAAATGTTGGCGGAGGAGGTGTTAACTAACTTTTATACCTAGATTAATTATCTAAGGAGCACTTTTTAAGGGGGAAAAACGTAGTCATTGCTCGCAAGTGACTAGTGAATAATGTTTTAATAGAAGAGCTGAATTCTTATATGAGTCGTTTTAGAAATTAAATTTAGTTATTGGTGTTGTTTAGGGATTTGAGGCATGAATAACCGTCGTTTTTTGCCCGAACACCGATCAGTAAGTAATGCACCCCAAAGTTCTTAGAAGTTTTGTCATTCTTGAAAAATGTTGTCTTGATTGATGTTTAGGGATGCCTCTTCTTCTTTTACATAGAAAAATATTTTTAGTATGGATACATAAAAATTGAAACTATTCAATGTGTTTTACGAACAATTATCAAATATATGAAATTTAACATAGATTTTCTGCATTCTACTTATTATGCTTTGACGAACTTGATAATTTTACCGTAGCCATCATTTGTTAGTTTCCCTGCTCGGATTTGACAACAACATTCTGGTGCAATTTCTTCTTACAAATCAATTCAGTTACTGTCACTTCGTAAGTGAGTAAACTCTCGTTAAAGCACAGGTATGAATAAGATAAGTTATAGGGTCTGGGGGTGAATGGTGAGGAACAGTCAATCACACTTGCGGTGCTTTCAAAGCTAATCTATTAGTTAGGTCTGGGCAACATTGAAAAGGCGTTCAAAGAGTTCAATTCGCTTCCAAACAAGTGTGTTGGTGTCACTATTGTTTGAACATGGCACTATGCAAAAAGCTGTTTACCAAATTTAAATGATCTTACACTTTCCTATCCAGCAGATCTACCAAATGCAAAGTATATGATTACAACTAAGTTTACCATACTTCCTAGACTTTTGGATGAATATGCAAAAAAAAGAAAAAACAGATTTTTGTGATTAAACACGCTTCTGACTCTTCTGATATGGCCCCTTGCGACTTTCGGCTGTTCCCCAAACTCAATAGATGATCAAAAGGAACTAGATTTATAGCTAGAGAGGACATTATGGCTGATGGACGCGGCATCTTGTCCAATACTTTGATGGAAGGCAACGAAAATTCTTTTGGGGCAAGGTGCCGTAGTTTTCTGAGGCGTACTAGGTCGTGGTCACAAAGTCCTCCAAGTAAACCGATACCTCTGGGATTGCTGGACCAGGGATTGGTTGATTTCTGGTCTGGATCAAAAAATCAGAGCTGTCTTCAGGGCCCCATCCAACCGGTAAAACCACATATAGTGGTAGATACGGGGGATCCTGGAGCGTGATGTGTGATGATGATGACCCGTCCAAGAGAAGAAATTGATCCTTCTTCAACCAAAATCCGGAATAAAATTTAACCATTGAGACCCTACATTAAAAGAAAGTCAAACAAGAAGAGACGAGGAGACAAGATGCTCAAGAGCTAACATCCTCTGATAAAATAAAGGGAAGACTTGAGAAATATGCATAAGAAAACAAAGCAATGCCAACGGAAAACAAGAAGCTGGAAAAAAAAAGTAGCTGACAAAATCCAAATCAACTTAACCAAATAATATATTTTAAGAGGTAATTGTTTGAAAATCCTTAAACCGGAAAAGATGAATCTTCGGCAGAAGAAGAAATGAATGTGATATTGCATAACAAACGAATCAGTGAGGTACGCGTAAATGAAAACGAGTGTCCTGAGTGCCAAGAAGAATACAACGAAACGTCGGTCGTAAAAATGTGATTGGACAAAAAGCATTGTATGCAAGAGTTGGCTCCATGAATCGCGTTCTACATTTGAAAGAAAATGAGCGCAAGTATGTGGAAGGGGAGACATATTACTTAAAAGGAAAGATAAACACTTGAACACAATGGAAAGCAATGTTATCTGGATGTGCATATAATATATTCCATAATGTATTTCATTTTAATCAATTAGAATTGATTTAATATCACTGTGCTTTGATTTTCCATAAGACATCTTACGCCAAATCATCTTACCCCATGATTGGGGTATGATGCCGAAATGCAAACGTTTACAAATTATTAATGTTTTTTTAGGTAAAAAATGTTTTTTCGCAGCGATTATTATTTTCTTACTAATAACAAAAGTGAATATACATATATGTTTTTAAAAATTATTGAGTAAAAATATATAAAAACTAGTGCGGTATAATCGATAAAATAAAATTAAAAACTGTGGCATCTTCCCCCAATCATATTCAAACACAAATATAGCAATGAGGAGAAAGAGTTAGTAAATAAAAGCTTGCAGATGTTCAAATAATTATCTCAAATATTTTACTTTACAATAAAATATGAAAATTAAACTGAGAAACATTTAGTTTTCTGCTTCAATACTAACATTTACTTATTAAAACTGTTTTCCTGGTAGGATCAGTTTTCTGAAATAACACATTTATGAACTTCAGGCAGCATCGGTGTACGCATATTATGATCATATTGGGTGCAAAATATCATCGAAGAGATCCTCCAGACGCAAGGTTAATAAATATTTTCTCTAATATTGGCGTATTTGTATTTGATAAATCTTTCTCCCGGTTATTCCATGAATTTAGAATAAGTTCTCAGTTATTTCTGAAACCATGAACAAGCAAGATCTGGTTATTTTCGTAACCTTTGGTCATAGGCATGAACTTTCAGTTAAAAAAAACAAAGGTTGTATATGAAATAAAGAGCCTCAGTTTGTGATTTTTAAACGAAAAAGATGTGTGTAATAGATTTATGTACAGCAGATGGAATTTTTCTCTAGAAGTGAAATTGCTGGTTTGTATTTGCACTCAAATAATCTTATAAAAGACCATTTTTCAATAATTTTTCAGGAAATGTGGAATTTGAAATGAAGTTTTTGAATGTTAGTGTGATCGAATTTATTCTACCAGTAATTTTCAGTTTTGCATTCTTAAGTAATGTTCTGAAAAGTCTATTATAAAGAAAGATTTTGAACGAACGTTGGTGCCTGTTGATGATCTTTAGCAAAAAATATGAAAGTTGGTCGTATTGCATATGTGGATTAAGTATGAATCGATTGCTTCTTGTGCACTCATGTATCAAACTAACGCTGCATTAACTGTACCCTGTTTCTACTTTATATAAATGATTTTAATGTTATGATTTTGCTAAAATATTCCTACCTGTTTGCTTACGTTTTCGTTTGTTATAAGCTGAAAAAAAGAAAGAAACAATATCAATTTCTCCTTTTGATTAAAATAACTCTTATAAGTTTTTCACACGTTCTTCTTTCTTTTCGTTCTCTACAGTTGGGGTTTTCAACCTTCAAGGCTCTGCTCCCCCTTTTGAACACTGACATGAAGTCAAGCTCCTCCCCCTCTAAGAACACTATCGTATGAGGTCAATCTAAGTAGCATTCAATTATTGGAATACGAGAAAGTTGTGATTGAGGCTGGTTAGGTTAGCTGAAGCTGATTATTTAAATGCAAATAAATAGATAAGTTATGCAAAATTTAGTATTACTATCCATAACTTTATTAGAACACGAGAAAGAACTAATATAGATTAAATATTTAATTTGAGGTAATTTACGATCCAGATGAAAATATAGTACGTAATACGAGTTAATTTTATTACATGAATAATGGATCCATCATTGTTTGCTTTTGAAAAGGGTTAGAACATTAGGTTGTAACTGTGACAAAGCAACCTCTGGTTACTTTCAATGAAATTTTAACCTTATGTATGTTAGTGCTGAAAAATCGAGATTCAAAGGTGTATTAATAATTGTACGGAAAGCTAAAAATGAAAAAAAAAATGCTGAAAATAGTTACATATGACCACGAAATTGAGGCAATTATACTAAGTTTCACCTTTTCCCTTGATAAAAAAAAATCACGCCTCCCTTATATTTCTTTTAAGCCCCCTAGGTTGTGCACCCCCCTCCTCCAGGTTCAGAACCACTGCCCTAGAAAATATAATTTTAATTTTTTAATGGAGTAATAACAATTTTTTATACTATTTTTTTAGGGATGGTGCACGCCCACTGGGAACCCCATAATATTTTCTAGTGATCACTGTAGACTATTTAGCACATTACAAATGAAATAAAATGTCCTGTGGACATCAAAGATTTATACCGAAATATTTTCTTGGAGCAAATAAATTGATAAACAACAGATCTAACAAAATGTATCTGATATTTTGGGGAAAAAACACACCCGTCCTCTGCTTGACACATAATTAATTTGTCTTCCTTTATTTTTAACTTAATTTGAGGAAAGAAAACGAAATTTTGTTAAAGTGTGTATTTTCTTTCCTGTAAGTTTTTACCGTTTGAAAATTTAACCTTTTGTTTCAAATTAATGAATTTCCGGAAGTTTAATTAATTTAACCGCTATAAAAAAGATGAAATTGTAAGGTTGCTTATTCAGGTGAATGTAATCTCATAAAAGGAAATTTAAAATGACATTCATGAGACATTTTTACAAATTGAAAATTTCTCTCATAGAAATTCATATATCACCGCCTCAGAAAAACAGGATATCTTAGTGTTGTTTCTGGGTTTAGATGCCTTACTGTTGCTCTGAGGCGACAGGACATTGTGTGTGCGCGAATATGTGTGATGTATGAGAGTGTAGGCGGAAAAACAAATAATGCTAAGGAAATAAAAAAAAAAGCTCTTTACCTATATTACACAACAGTAAGTACTCAAATAAGTTACTACCATCAATACAGTCCTAGTTGTGTTTAGCAAGTGAGTGGTGTAATTCGAAATTGTTAGGTGCTTTACGAGCAGTTGCAGCAGATATATTTTATATCCAATGTAGTGAAGCAGGCAAGAATTTATTGAGAATTTTATTTTGCAAGCATATATTGTAACTTTTAAGTCAAAGGTTGATAAGTTATACAACAATGAAAATGTTGGAATATTTAATGAATATATTTTGGAATTCAAGATATCACGGTGATATTTGAAGGTTTCTTTTTGAGAATGGTTTGTTCTACTGCTAAGTCTAGCAACACTCCAAAATTTCATCAAGGTATTTAGTGCACCTTGGGACTGATGGAAGTGGGGCACCTATTGTTCCATGATATGCCTAGGTAACTTTTATTCAAAATATTTCAACGGATAGATATTTATTGTGTTTGAACACTCACTTTTTCTCCTGAACTAGTGGTTTTCAAAAACATTTCTTCACTGCAAATCCCAATGTGGCTGCACTGTAAAAAATTTTGTTTAACCTTACTCCATAAAATCGGCGGCTACTTAGCTGCCTCCACTGCTCTGGAGTACCTAACTTAACTGATATAACTGGTGTAAAGTTACACATCGTTGGTGGAAGGTTACACCATGCTAGTGTAACTATAACAAACCGTCTGACTCATTTCTGCGTAAGGTTACACCAGAATTTTCTTTATGCTTACAAAGAAATTTCATAAAAGGTTACACATTAACAGAAATTAAGCTTTCATTTGACATTTTTAAACGATTTATCTAGTTCATACTATTCAACCAACCAATTTACACCAATTATTTATTCAGTTTACTATGCAGACAAGGCATTTTTATTGCACTAAGAAAGGAAACGACCTGAGTGGGATCCGAACACGTGACGGCTTTCGTTTAACTAATAATTTACCCGTTCTGCGCCGATTCTGATCTTTACGCATGCAGTTTGAATTCTACTGAAACCATAACGCAAGGTTTCTCCAACAATTGAAGTGCTTGCAGCAACAAAGAGTTAACTCCATTTTTTGATTGCTTTAAAATCTCCTGGAGTTAACTCCATGTTGCCTCAAGCGAATGAAGCAGCTAACTCATTACAGCTAATAACTTGAGAACTGTCAACCGGAGATAACTCCTGGTTGAACCAAACGAACTCGAGAACTATCAACCGGAGATAATTCCTTGTTGAACCCAACGACCAAAAAATGAAGTCAACTCTTTGCTGCTGCAAACCCTTCAATTCGAATTTTTAAAACAATGATGCTACATACTTCAGAATTCGTGTAAAGTTGCACCCATTAATACTGGTAACCTAACACCTCCCCCGCTTTTTTTACAGTGTGGTCATTACCACAGTGAATATTTATACTTTATCTCAAACACATCAGAACAGCCATCTTGTCTGAAGCAAACTGTCAGTCGAATGTTTATAGTAATTCAATTATCGAACTTTTCATACCTGTTTTTTACTGCTCCTAAATGCTCCATCAGGTGTTATACTCTGGGAAAAAGTAGATGTTCACTATATATTCATTTTTTTTTCAATTCTAGACAGCAGACTGATAAGACTGATAAGACTGAACCCCATTTACGCTGGCTGGTAGCGTGATGGTTAATCGCTGATCTTCTGCACCTGTGGACCCGGATTCTGACCTAGGGTTGTCAGTCGGTGGATTTTCGAGATGTAGAAAATCATCAGCGCCCATGTCGTTTGATTATGCGGCATTTAAAAGATCTCTTGGGTATTCGTTTGGATTAGGATTCCCTCGGCAAAATTAAAGTCCTTGTGCAATTTCGCATCAAAGGGAGCCCAGGTGCCTTTATCTGGTGGAAACTGGGCGTAAAAAAAAAAGATACTGTGTCAGCGCCTTAATGGTGACACATGGAAGACTGATGCATTGTTGGGGAGCGCACTAGGTCTGATTATGGTCCAGCCGCCTCTTCAGGTGAGTCCCTTATACAGCCCCATTGGGAAAAAAAGACCCATTTAACGATGTAGACAAAAGTTAAGAGAATAACAAGTAAAAATTTGATTAAAATTGATTTATATCAAACAATTGCAAAATAAAAATAAAACAAGTGAAGTGCGCAGCTGCAAAAATACTTGTCTCCAATTCCAATTTTTTCTCAAACGCGTTTTTTCCCCCTGTTTTTTCATTGCAATGCTTCGGTAAACCAACAACCTGAGACAGTTAAAGCATCAAAATGGTCCCTTAAGTTGTTTAATAAAAATAGGAAAAGTTATTTCAACTCATACCTTTCTGTAACGACAGATATGTGAATTTTTTCTACTTATGCAACCACGCGCTTCAAGTGTCCTAATGTCCGCCACTTTTTCTTGGTGCATAATTGAAGAAAATTGACGCACTTGCTTCTTCAAGTTTGAAAGCTGAAACTTCTTGTTTTAAAATAAGACACATTTCTTTCTTAGTGCGTGCAACACTTTTGTTCGTTCAGAAAAACGTACTTTTATTTGTAGCTATCCCCTTTTAGATTTTATTAAGATATTTTTTTTAAGTATAGTTAATATACAGCAGAAAACCATTAGAAGAAATACGCATTTCATATGAAAGCCAAGAAAAAATCATTAAAAGAAAAATTTCAGAAACTTAAATTGTGTGCAGAAAAATTTAAAATATAACTTTAAAAACGAAAAAAAAAAAAAAACCGAAATTGTAAAAAAATACTAAATATACAGTTGTCACACCAAATGTATGATTCATTCACCAATATCATATGACATGAACAAAGTTATCGGTTAAAAGAAAATAACCAACATTTTGTAGCAAAAAATTAGATTGATGCAAACACGTGTTTCGAGGTTTCAAGAACCCCCTTTCCAATGATAAATAGCGAGGTTTTGGATGAAAAGACATGTGGTGAAAGTCAAACTAGATTTCTTTACATCCATAAGCTCACTATTTTGCATTGAAAAAGGGGTTCATTGAATCCCCGAAACATTTTTCTGCTGTAATAATTTTGTGGCACAAAACGCTGATTATTTCTTTTTGCTTCTCTCCGCAAAGGTATTTATTTATTTCCTAAACTACCAGTTTTTTACACTAAAGGTGTAAATCATAAAATTTCAAAAACGACTGCCCCCTCCTTTCTAATAACTAGTTTTTCATTCGTTATAGAGTATATTTAATAATGAGGCATTTTTTCTTGAAAATACTGAGTAAATAACACCCTTTTTTTACTCCCAAGGTATCAAAGACTTGCAGTGAAATGCAAATCTGAATTTAAATGAGAAAAAAAAAATCATTTGAGATACGATAGTGTGAACCATTTTTCATCAAAAAAAAAAAAAGCTTCTTATTGCATAAAAATAGTTAATGTACAAACATTAAAACCATTCCAGCGCCACAGTCCAAAGAAAACGGGAAATAGATTTAAAAACCTTTTGATGAATGAAAAGATCTTTATCATAAAGCTACAAAATTTATGTTTTGTTCCCCACTTGTTAATATATTCGGGAGAAAAAGTTCTTTAAATGAAAGAACGAAAATGAAAAATTAATAATTTTTCATTAAGAGTGTCAAGTAGTTTTCGGGTTTTGTCAAGAAGGTTAATTACAGTAAGATTTGGGAAAAAATAAAGTAAGATTTGGAATTTGGACGCTCAGTAAATATTTAAAAAAAACAAAAAAAAAAAAAAAAAACATCGAGCCAGAAAAAACTTTTATTTTCCCAATAGTTATTTTTTATTTACTTTTTTAAAAAGTCCGATTTTGAAAATAAGGCGTGGTTTTCATGACGTCACAAGTGATGTATTTTGGCGCCCTACTCCATTGCCACGTTAAATGTTAACGCATTGCTGAATTGCTGTTAACCGAGTAGCCAGGTTATGGTAATTTGCGCTGTGGACTAATGGCATCAGTGAATGGAATTTCATCACTTGTGATGTCCTGAGAAGAAGTGTAAAAAATGAATTTCAATCTGCGCAACAATTAAAATAATTGTTAAAAAATATTATACTTTGTCCAATCATTTAAAAAAAAATGGTTAAATACTATGTTTTTAAGCATGCTCAAACGCATTATACAGTAAAGCGTCGTTTATACGTTTTTTTAAGGGACTGTATGAAAAAATCGAAAAAATAAAAAACGTATAATAGGTATATGTTGATGTGTATTAGACTCTGCATAGACCAATTTAAGAAACGTATATTTGGTAAAAAACTTACAAAAGGGAAACGTATGAACGTTGCCTCACTGTATTTTAAATCAGGGTCATTCCATAGAAATGTCAACCTCAACCTCAGAATTTTTTTTCCACAAAGTCATAGTTGTGACCTATCATTTCATTCAGCATACTTTCTAGTACATAACTCCAGTAACAGTTTGCAAAAATTTCATTCGGTGTTTTTCTTCTGGCTCTAAACGTGCTAGGTTGTAGAAAAGGCTTAGCATTCTCGAAAATCATGCGTCCAAGTTTTGTTATGTAATATAAATTTTTTTGAAAATCTTTAAAAGAACTGTGTTTATTCTAAATGACTAGATATTGGCACAATAAAATTGACTGTTCTTTTTGCATACATTATAAGATAAGTATTTTAATTAGTTTGGTTATTTCACTGAAAATATTTACGTTACGTTAGTCACGAAAATGTACTATTTTCGGCTTAAAAACTAAACCAGATGATTGAACCAAACAGCACTTTTTATTTTCTTACATATGTGTTATATCTACTTAAAAAGTGCAAAATATTCATTTTAGTATCAATAGATATAAAATAATTAGTGTGACTAACGTAACATTTGAGCTGTGACTAACGTAACAGTTTGCATGTGACTAACGTAACATTTTAAAAATGACTGTTAATACTTAAAACTTATTTAATTTCATGTAAATTTTCATGAGCAATTTTGAATATGTAGGCATTCTGTATTGATTAAAAGTATAAAGGGTGAAAAATAACAGTAATATTGCATTGCAGACCTTCTGTTTACTTAGAAAAGTGCTTTTTTAAAGATCTTTATAAAGATACTTCCAATTTAAAGAAGTATTGAAAAAGAAAAAAAGGTGAGTAAAGCAAAATGAGTACTGAACGAGTTGAATGTGCATTCAACATAAGAATCCAAGCTTAAGAATTAAGATAATAGAAATACAGTCTTAACAAAGGAGAACGTCTCTATTTTTTTGGTAATACATCTCCACCTACTATTAAAATGAAGTAATGGCTGCTCGTTGGAAAACATTTGAAGATGTTACATGATACAGTGACAATAAGCGCTGCTGCCATATATTTCAGAAAATGCAAGAATGATCATTTAGAAATTCAAACATTTGCGGTGATATCTGGAATTAAAATGCATTCTGCAAAAACGTTTGAATATTTTTTTCAATATTGCATTTTAATTCAAAAGGATGCACAACAGTATTCGTTCGATGAATCAGTAAACCTTAAAATATAAAATGCCATTGAAAAGTACTACGGAGTTTCTTATAACGATAACTAGTATATCGGCAAAATACTAGAATTCGTTGAAACTATCAACTTGCATAAAGTTAATTTTTTAAAAGGGAGATATTTGGGATTTAATTAGCCCAAGAGTGATGTTATTCAGTTTGTAAAAGAAGTTTTTTATTTGTTCATTTTTTTTTCGCACATTTAAATTGCGTTAATTGAACTGAATCCTTCCATTCAATATAGAAAAAAAGTAAAGAAAGAACCATAATGCAACACAAAGAAGGTTCCTAAAAAGTGTAAAAGTAATATAAGAGCAAGAAATTAATTATAAAAAGTTTTTTATATGCATTCGTTGCTTATTGTTCAATGGTTACGTTAGTCACGTTACGTTAGTCACACACAGTTTTTAGTAAATGTACCATTAAGGGGCAAAAAAGATTCATCTGTAACAAATCTGTAGTACATTTTTAAAAATAGATTGTTTACCTCTTACAAATATATCGGCCAATTTTAAATGCCTGCGTAAGTTTCAGAAAAAATTGTCTCGTAACATAAGCATTGTTTCTCAGGGTTGCAAAAATGTTACGTTAGTCACGATGCCTTTTTTGGTGAAAAAAAACCTGCCAGCGCTTCTTTTGCTTCAAATTCTTGGTAGAAATGAAAAAAAATCACCCTGTACATTTTAAATCTGCATATTAAACCAAAACACATTAATGTTTACTTCCGGTGTAAGTAAAAAGAGTTTGAAAATCAGCTGCGAATGTTACGTTAGTCACTATGGAATGACCCTTTAAAGATAAGTATGATAGTAAAATCCATATTTTCCCAAGATTTTCATACCATCATCTATAAAATTGGTCAATATATATGTTCAATACATAGAAAATGGAGTGTACGTATGTAGTGTATGCTACTTTTGACACTAAAAATGAATATTTTTTATAGTATATTTATATTTATGGAAACTAGAGTGGCTAGTTCAACCATTTATTAACAACTTCTCCTACTCTGCCATTTAAGTATAAATGTGATAATGATGCCCATATGTTTCTAGGATGCTTATACAAAAATCGATATAGATAAAATATTTCAATATTTTCTTTCAATACAAAGAAACTGGATTGTACGTATGTGGTATATGCGACTTTTGACAGTAAAACTGAATATTTTTTCATAGTACATTTATGGAAAACTAGAGGTGGCTCATTCAACTCCATGTCTCATTCATTACCACCTTCTCCTACTCTGTCATATAAAGATATGTATGATATAGTCCGACCGCGATCAAATGACCCTTGTCAATCATTGAGAAAACGAGTTCATTCCTTAAAATAGGTTGTGAAACAAGAAAGTGCCATATTTTCAAGTGAACCGACATTTTGGCGATATGAAAAAAAAAAAAAAAAAAGGATACTCCTAGTATGTTTCCTTTCTGTGATTATTTAAACCTGAAATGTTTCAGTTGCAGCAATAACAGCATTAAGTTGGCGAAAAAGTGAAAATGACAAGCTTTGCATTCTTTACTACAACCCAACTATCGCCAATTTTCAATTGAAGTTAGTTATAGGAGGCGTTGTTATCTCTGACCAATGGCTACTGAAAGAAGTAAAACCAAGACCCACCCACTTACGTAGGATCCGACTTGTCAAATGAGACATTTGCCTTGACAGCACAAAATTAAAATGTTTCACGTCCATGGCTAATTTCTTAAAATCCAAGATGACGTATTCAAGGTCTAGAACCGATGACGCACTTACAAATTCCATTTCAACTTTCCTCTCCATATCGCCCCTTCACGAAAATGGACAATTCTGAGACAAGGCGGAGCGAAGGGTCAACTGTTCGTGGTCAGACTTTAGTGAAATTCATATTTTCCCAAGATTTTCATGCAAACATCTATATACAGAAAATTGATCAATTTATACCATCAATACATAGAAACTGGAATGTACGTATGAAGTATATGCTATTGTTTCATATGTGTTAGAAAAAAATAAATGATAATGTTCTTTTTAAAATGTATTATTTTTAAAATGAATAAAGTTTCATTTTAAAGAAATAATTGTGAAAATGTACAGAGGACATTCTCCTAGTCAACCACTGAGTCCAAGAAAAAGGAAATGGGGATAAGCTTTAGGACTGCGAGAATGTTTGGTCCAATATGAAAATATTTCGCCATTTCAGTTATGAAAAGTAAGATTTCTTTGTGAAAGTTTTATCTATCTTTCCCTACATTTTTATAAGAAACATTCTCCGAACAAAAGAAACGTAGCTATTTAAATTCAAAGTTCGTAACCGTAAAGTGGTTTCAGCGAATGTTTCAAAATATTTGTTCATTTTCAATTCAAGAATGTGGAAAGATACATAGTTTATTTAAATGCGAAAGTGGAATCTCTGTGGGAGTTCTCATAAATATGGGGACAAAACAAGTTTAAAGAAAAGATTATTCTAGGAGTATTATGAAAGCTTTTGTTTCTGAACTATTGTTTCGAAATAATTTATATAACAATACCTTATTTAATAAAAACGTTTGTTTGCATTCTAGGCATTGAATCAATTAATATGCGAAGAGAGTAAAATATTGAAAAAAATAGATGGTTTTCGTTTCAATAAATGTTATGATTAGTTTTTGCCTAGAGAAAAAGGATAAGAAAGTTTAGCTGTAGAATAGCAAATTTTTTGAAAAGTATGATTGAAGTAAAAGTTATAAGTAAATTTATTGAGCTTAATATTCGGGAAAAAATTACTTACGACCAAACGGCTCGACTTTGAAGGTCATGGATTTGGACAAAATTCTATATATAGGTTCGTTCCCATTAGATATGAGTCCAGGTAAAGCGGTTTGACTGCATAGACCCTAGTTTGGTTGAAACGAGGGTCCATAGTTGCTAATTTGGCCCCAGAAATGCAATGGCATTTCCATTGGAATTTCAGACTTCGACCCTGTGTTCGACGTTCCTACACATTTGTCATCTTTTGTTAGTCCAACGAGTGGAAGAGAGAACACCTATTTATTTATGAGCATTATTTAAGTGACTTGAAATGTCGAAACGATCTTGTATTTTTGTGCATGAAAATGCCTCATAATGAAGTACAATAGCGTAAAAAAAGGTAAAAATGGGAATTCTAAAGGAAACTCCATTACATTTCTGGGTCCGAAGTATCAACTTTGGACCCCCCCCCCCCCCGTTGCAGCCGAACTAGGGCCTATGCAGTCAAACCTCTTTACCTGGGCTCATACCTAGTGGGAATTGACCTATATCTAGGATTTTGTCTAATTCCGTGACCCTCAAGGTCGTGCCAGTTGGTAGTTAGTTTAACAGTGCGATTATTGTTATTAAATACGCTATATTTTCCAACTAAACTTATATAGTTGAAGAAGTACCAGAATATAGTTGAAGTTGACCAGTAATAAGGTTGAATACAGTTAAGCATTTATCCTTATTACAGTGTCCGCTTGGGCATTCAGGATAAAGGAGTACCTTTTCATTTAATTATCAGTTAAAGCATGAATAATTGTTTAAATTAATTATCAATTCAAATGTTTAATAAATATTAACGACAGTAATCCCTTCGATATTAAAAATAATTCAGTTAATTCAAAATCAAATTTTTAACTATTTTAATTGATTAATTAAAATTTCTCATCCCTTACTGATTTTAATACTGATTAAATATTTTTCAAAATCAATAAATTATATTTTGCTAAAAGGGGAAAATAACTGCTTTTTAAAAATATTTATTTATTGTTTTCACTAAGTAATCAAGGGTCATTCCATAGAAATGTCAACCTCAACCTCAGAATTTTTTTTTCCCACAAAGTCATAGTTGTGACCTATCATTTCATTCAGCATACTTTCTAGTACATAACTCCAGTAACAGTTTGCAAAAATTTCATTCGGTGTTTTTCTTCTGGCTCTAAACGTGCGAGGTTGTAGAAAAGGCTTAGCATTCTCGAAAAACATGCGTCCAAGTTTTCTTATGTAATATAAAATTTTTTGAAAATCTTTAAAAGAACTGTGTTTATTCTAAATGACTAGATGTTGGCACAATAAAATTGACTGTTCTTTTTGCATACATTATAAGATAAGTATTTTAATTAGTTTGGTTATTTCACTGAAAATATTTACGTTACGTTAGTCACGAAAATGTACTATTTTCGGCTTAAAAACTAAACCAGATGATTGAACCAAACAGCACTTTTTATTTTCTTACATATGTGTTATATCTACTTAAAAAGTGCAAAATATTCATTTTAGTATCAATAGATATAAAATAATTAGTGTGACTAACGTAACATTTGAGCTGTGACTAACGTAACAGTTTGCATGTGACTAACGTAACATTTTAAAAATGACTGTTAATACTTAAAACTTATTTAATTTCATGTAAATTTTCATGAGCAATTTTGAATATGTAGGCATTCTGTATTGATTAAAAGTATAAAGGGTGAAAAATAACAGTAATATTGCATTGCAGACCTTCTGTTTACTTAGAAAAGTGCTTTTTTAAAGATCTTTATAAAGATACTTCCAATTTAAAGAAGTATTGAAAAAGAAAAAAAGGTGAGTAAAGCAAAATGAGTACTGAACGAGTTGAATGTGCATTCAACATAAGAATCCAAGCTTAAGAATTAAGATAATAGAAATACAGTCTTAACAAAGGAGAACGTCTCTATTTTTTTGGTAATACACCTCCACCTACTATTAAAATGAAGTAATGGCTGCTCGTTGGAAAACATTTGAAGATGTTACATGATACAGTGACAATAAGCGCTGCTGCCATATATTTCAGAAAATGCAAGAATGATCATTTAGAAATTCAAACATTTGCGGTGATATCTGGAATTAAAATGCATTCTGCAAAAACGTTTGAATATTTTTTTCAATATTGCATTTTAATTCAAAAGGATGCACAACAGTATTCGCTCGATGAATCAGTAAACCTTAAAATATAAAATGCCATTGAAAAGTAGTACGGAGTTTCTTATAACGATAACTAGTATATCGGCAAAATACTAGAATTCGTTGAAACTATCAACTTGCATAAAGTTAATTTTTTAAAAGGGAGATATTTGGGATTTAATTAGCCCAAGAGTGATGTTATTCAGTTTGTAAAAGAAGTTTTTTATTTGTTCATTTTTTTTTTCGCACATTTAAATTGCGTTAATTGAACTGAATCCTTCCATTCAATATAGAAAAAAAGTAAAGAAAGAACCATAATGCAACACAAAGAAGGTTCCTAAAAAGTGTAAAAGTAATATAAGAGCAAGAAATTAATTATAAAAAGTTTTTTATATGCATTCGTTGCTTATTGTTCAATGGTTACGTTAGTCACGTTACGTTAGTCACACACAGTTTTTAGTAAATGTACCATTAAGGGGCAAAAAAGATTCATCTGTAACAAATCTGTAGTACATTTTTAAAAATAGATTGTTTACCTCTTACAAATATATCGGCCAATTTTAAATGCCTGCGTAAGTTTCAGAAAAAATTGTCTCGTAACATAAGCATTGTTTCTCAGGGTTGCAAAAATGTTACGTTAGTCACGATGCCTTTTTTGGTGAAAAAAAACCTGCCAGCGCTTCTTTTGCTTCAAATTCTTGGTAGAAATGAAAAATAGTCACCCTGTACATTTTAAATCTGCATATTAAACCAAAACACATTAATGTTTACTTCCGGTGTAAGTAAAAAGAGTTTGAAAATCAGCTGCGAATGTTACGTTAGTCACTATGGAATGACCCTTTAAAGATAAGTATGATAGTAAAATCCATATTTTCCCAAGATTTTCATACCATCATCTATAAAATTGGTCAATATATATGTTCAATACATAGAAAATGGAGTGTACGTATGTAGTGTATGCTACTTTTGACACTAAAAATGAATATTTTTTATAGTATATTTATATTTATGGAAACTAGAGTGGCTAGTTCAACCATTTATTAACAACTTCTCCTACTCTGCCATTTAAGTATAAATGTGATAATGATGCCCATATGTTTCTAGGATGCTTATACAAAAATCGATATAGATAAAATATTTCAATATTTTCTTTCAATACAAAGAAACTGGATTGTACGTATGTGGTATATGCGACTTTTGACAGTAAAACTGAATATTTTTTCATAGTACATTTATGGAAAACTAGAGGTGGCTCATTCAACTCCATGTCTCATTCATTACCACCTTCTCCTACTCTGTCATATAAAGATATGTATGATATAGTCCGACCGCGATCAAATGACCCTTGTCAATCATTGAGAAAACGAGTTCATTCCTTAAAATAGGTTGTGAAACAAGAAAGTGCCATATTTTCAAGTGAACCGACATTTTGGCGATATGAAAAAAAAAAAAAAAGGATACTCCTAGTATGTTTCCTTTCTGTGATTATTTAAACCTGAAATGTTTCAGTTGCAGCAATAACAGCATTAAGTTGGCGAAAAAGTGAAAATGACAAGCTTTGCATTCTTTACTACAACCCAACTATCGCCAATTTTCAATTGAAGTTAGTTATAGGAGGCGTTGTTATCTCTGACCAATGGCTACTGAAAGAAGTAAAACCAAGACCCACCCACTTACGTAGGATCCGACTTGTCAAATGAGACATTTGCCTTGACAGCACAAAATTAAAATGTTTCACGTCCATGGCTAATTTCTTAAAATCCAAGATGACGTATTCAAGGTCTAGAACCGATGACGCACTTACAAATTCCATTTCAACTTTCCTCTCCATATCGCCCCTTCACGAAAATGGACAATTCTGAGACAAGGCGGAGCGAAGGGTCAACTGTTCGTGGTCAGACTTTAGTGAAATTCATATTTTCCCAAGATTTTCATGCAAACATCTATATACAGAAAATTGATCAATTTATACCATCAATACATAGAAACTGGAATGTACGTATGAAGTATATGCTATTGTTTCATATGTGTTAGAAAAAAATAAATGATAATGTTCTTTTTAAAATGTATTATTTTTAAAATGAATAAAGTTTCATTTTAAAGAAATAATTGTGAAAATGTACAGAGGACATTCTCCTAGTCAACCACTGAGTCCAAGAAAAAGGAAATGGGGATAAGCTTTAGGACTGCGAGAATGTTTGGTCCAATATGAAAATATTTCGCCATTTCAGTTATGAAAAGTAAGATTTCTTTGTGAAAGTTTTATCTATCTTTCCCTACATTTTTATAAGAAACATTCTCCGAACAAAAGAAACGTAGCTATTTAAATTCAAAGTTCGTAACCGTAAAGTGGTTTCAGCGAATGTTTCAAAATATTTGTTCATTTTCAATTCAAGAATGTGGAAAGATACATAGTTTATTTAAATGCGAAAGTGGAATCTCTGTGGGAGTTCTCATAAATATGGGGACAAAACAAGTTTAAAGAAAAGATTATTCTAGGAGTATTATGAAAGCTTTTGTTTCTGAACTATTGTTTCGAAATAATTTATATAACAATACCTTATTTAATAAAAACGTTTGTTTGCATTCTAGGCATTGAATCAATTAATATGCGAAGAGAGTAAAATATTGAAAAAAATAGATGGTTTTCGTTTCAATAAATGTTATGATTAGTTTTTGCCTAGAGAAAAAGGATAAGAAAGTTTAGCTGTAGAATAGCAAATTTTTTGAAAAGTATGATTGAAGTAAAAGTTATAAGTAAATTTATTGAGCTTAATATTCGGGAAAAAATTACTTACGACCAAACGGCTCGACTTTGAAGGTCATGGATTTGGACAAAATTCTATATATAGGTTCGTTCCCATTAGATATGAGTCCAGGTAAAGCGGTTTGACTGCATAGACCCTAGTTTGGTTGAAACGAGGGTCCATAGTTGCTAATTTGGCCCCAGAAATGCAATGGCATTTCCATTGGAATTTCAGACTTCGACCCTGTGTTCGACGTTCCTACACATTTGTCATCTTTTGTTAGTCCAACGAGTGGAAGAGAGAACACCTATTTATTTATGAGCATTATTTAAGTGACTTGAAATGTCGAAACGATCTTGTATTTTTGTGCATGAAAATGCCTCATAATGAAGTACAATAGCGTAAAAAAAGGTAAAAATGGGAATTCTAAAGGAAACTCCATTACATTTCTGGGTCCGAAGTATCAACTTTGGACCCCCCCCCCCGTTGCAGCCGAACTAGGGCCTATGCAGTCAAACCTCTTTACCTGGGCTCATACCTAGTGGGAATTGACCTATATCTAGGATTTTGTCTAATTCCGTGACCCTCAAGGTCGTGCCAGTTGGTAGTTAGTTTAACAGTGCGATTATTGTTATTAAATACGCTATATTTTCCAACTAAACTTATATAGTTGAAGAAGTACGAGAATATAGTTGAAGTTGACCAGTAATAAGGTTGAATACAGTTAAGCATTTATCCTTATTACAGTGTCCGCTTGGGCATTCAGGATAAAGGAGTACCTTTTCATTTAATTATCAGTTAAAGCATGAATAATTGTTTAAATTAATTATCAATTCAAATGTTTAATAAATATTAACGACAGTAATCCCTTCGATATTAAAAATAATTCAGTTAATTCAAAATCAAACTTTTAACTATTTTAATTGATTAATTAAAATTTCTCATCCCTTACTGATTTTAATACTGATTAAATATTTTTCAAAATCAAAAAATTATATTTTGCTAAAAGGGGAAAATAACTGCTTTTTAAAAATATTTATTTATTGTTTTCACTAAGTAATCAAGGGTCATTCCATAGAAATGTCAACCTCAACCTCAGAATTTTTTTTTCCCACAAAGTCATAGTTGTGACCTATCATTTCATTCAGCATACTTTCTAGTACATAACTCCAGTAACAGTTTGCAAAAATTTCATTCGGTGTTTTTCTTCTGGCTCTAAACGTGCGAGGTTGTAGAAAAGGCTTAGCATTCTCGAAAAACATGCGTCCAAGTTTTCTTATGTAATATAAAATTTTTTGAAAATCTTTAAAAGAACCGTGTTTATTCTAAATGACTAGATGTTGGCACAATATAATTTAATGTTCTTTTTGCATACATTATAAGATAAGTATTTTAATTAGTTTGGTTATTTCACTGAAAATATTTACGTTACGTTAGTCACGAAAATGTACTATTTTTGGCTTAAAAACTAAACCAGATGATTGAACCAAACAGCACTTTTTATTTTCTTACATATGTGTCATATCTACTTAAAAAGTGCAAAATATTCATTTTAGTATCAATAGATATAAAATAATTAGTGTGACTAACGTAACATTTGAGCTGTGACTAACGTAACAGTTTGCATGTGACTAACGTAACATTTTAAAAATGACTGTTAATACTTAAAACTTATTTAATTTCATGTAAATTTTCATGAGCAATTTTGAATATGTAGGCATTCTGTATTGATTAAAAGTATAAAGGGTGAAAAATAACAGTAATATTGCATTGCAGACCTTCTGTTTACTTAGAAAAGTGCTTTTTTAAAGATCTTTATAAAGATACTTCCAATTTAAAGAAGTATTGAAAAAGAAAAAAAGGTGAGTAAAGCAAAATGAGTACTGAACGTTGAATGTGCATTCAACATAAGAATCCAAGCTTAAGAATTAAGATAATAGAAATACAGTCTTAACAAAGGAGAACGTCTCTATTTTTTTGATAATACATCTCCACCTACTATTAAAATGAAGTAATGGCTGCTCGTTGGAAAACATTTGAAGATGTTACATGATACAGTGACAATAAGCGCTGCTGCCATATATTTCAGAAAATGCAAGAATGATCATTTAGAAATTCAAACATTTGCGGTGATATCTGGAATTAAAATGCATTCTGCAAAAACGTTTGAATATTTTTTTC
This sequence comes from Uloborus diversus, assembly GCF_026930045.1. Classification (NCBI taxonomy): domain Eukaryota; kingdom Metazoa; phylum Arthropoda; class Arachnida; order Araneae; family Uloboridae; genus Uloborus; species Uloborus diversus. Next base: position 153,099,983 of record NC_072734.1, on the reverse strand, counting down.
AATATTGCATTTTAATTCAAAACGATGCACAACAGTATTCGTTCGATGAATCAGTAAACCTTAAAATATAAAATGCCATTGAAAAGTACTACGGAGTTTCTTATAACGATAACTAGTATATCGGCAAAATACTAGAATTCGGTGAAACTATCAACTTGCATAAAGTTAATTTTTTAAAAGGGAGATATTTAGGATTTAATTAGCCCAAGAGTGATGTTATTCAGTTTGTAAAAGAAGTTTTTTATTTGTTCATTTTTTTTCGCACATTTTAATTGCGTTAATTGAACTGAATCCTTCCATTCAATATAGAAAAAAAGTAAAGAAAGAACCATAATGCAACACAAAGAAGGTTCCTAAAAAGTGTAAAAGTAATATAAGAGCAAGAAATTAATTATAAAAAGTTTTTTATATGCATTCCTTGCTTATTGTTCAATGGTTACGTTAGTCACGTTACGTTAGTCACACACAGTTTTTAGTAAATGTACCATTAAGGGGCAAAAAAGATTCATCTGTAACAAATCTGTAGAACATTTTTAAAAATAGATTGTTTACCTCTTACAAATATATCGGCCAATTTTAAATGCCTGCGTAAGTTTCAGAAAAAATTGTCTCGTTACATAAGCATTGTTTCTCAGGGTTGCAAAAATGTTACGTTAGTCACGATGCCTTTTTTGGTGAAAAAAAACCTGCCAGCGCTTCTTTTGCTTCAAATTCTTGGTAGAAATGAAAAATAGTCACCCTGTACATTTTAAATCTGCATATTAAACCAAAACACATTAATGTTTACTTCCGGTGTAAGTAAAAAGAGTTTGAAAATCAGCTGCGAATGTTACGTTAGTCACTATGGAATGACCCAGAAGTATTGAAAAAGAAAAAAGGTGAGTAAAGCAAAATGAGTACTGAACGAGTTGAATGTGCATTCAACATAAGAATCCAAGCTTAAGAATTAAGATAATAGAAATACAGTCTTAACAAAGGAGAACGTCTCTATTTTTTTGATAATACATCTCCACCTACTATTAAAATGAAGTAATGGCTGCTCGTTGGAAAACATTTGAAGATGTTACATGATACAGTGACAATAAGCGCTGCTGCCATATATTTCAGAAAATGCAAGAATGATCATTTAGAAATTCAAACATTTGCGGTGATATCTGGAATTAAAATGCATTCTGCAAAAACGTTTGAATATTTTTTTCAATATTGCATTTTAATTCAAAAGGATGCACAACAGTATTCGTTCGATGAATCAGTAAACCTTAAAATATAAAATGCCATTGAAAAGTACTACGGAGTTTCTTATAACGATAACTAGTATATCGGCAAAATACTAGAATTCGGTGAAACTATCAACTTGCATAAAGTTAATTTTTTAAAAGGGAGATATTTAGGATTTAATTAGCCCAAGAGTGATGTTATTCAGTTTGTAAAAGAAGTTTTTTATTTATTCCTTTTTTTTTCGCACATTTAAATTGCGTTAATTTAACTGAATCCTTCCATTCAATATAGAAAAAAAGTAAAGAAAGAACCATAATGCAACACAAAGAAGGTTCCTAAAAAGTGTAAAAGTAATATATGAGCAATAAATTAATTATAAAAAGTTTTTTATATGCATTCGTTGCTTATTGTTCAATGGTTACGTTAGTCACGTAACGTTAGTCACACACAGTTTTTAGTAAAAGTACCATTAAAGGGCAAAAAAAATTCATCTGTAACAAATCTGTAGTACATTTTTAAAAATAGATTGTTTACCTCTTACAAATATATCGGCCAATTTTAAATGCCTGCGTAAGTTTCAGAAAAAATTGTCTCGTAACATAAGCATTGTTTCTCAGGGTTGCAAAAATGTTACGTTAGTCACGATGCCTTTTTTGGTGAAAAAAAACCTGCCAGCGCTTCTTTTGCTTCAAATTCTTGGTAGAAATGAAAAATAGTCACCCTGTACATTTTAAATCTGCATATTAAACCAAAACACATTAATGTTTACTTCTGGTGTAAGTAAAAAGAGTTTGAAAATCAGCTGCGAATGTTACGTTAGTCACTATGGAATGACCCTCAACATTGATTAGGGACAGAGAAAGGATATTTTGTAAATTTTAATCAAATGGCACTTTATATTCATGGATAAAAATATTTTGCCCACAATTAGCAAATTGTTTTGCTTTGAGGACTGAAAAATATCTTAATCAGTTAGTACATTGCACAGTAAATATTAAAAGCGGCTTCTTTGAATTAATTGAAATATTAGACAAGATATCTTTCAAGAAGATGAATTTAGAATGTACTGAAGTTAATCTGATAGCTCTACTATTGCTCAAGATATGATTTATTTTTCAGTTTTATTTTTTCTTTTTCGATTACTTATCATTCACAATAGGGGACATGCCTCTATACTTCAAAGTTGATAGTTAATCCTCATGCAATATTCATTCGAGCGTTGGGAACTAATCAACAATGTTTTACCTATATATTACGTTACATACACACGAAAAAAAAAAAAACAAATACGCAAGCTTGAGCCCGTGAAAAAAATCTAAGTTTCGATTTTAGATAGCTCATAGAAAAGCTGATGATGACTAAATTGGCCTAACAGTTCCTGGTTTTGACAATATGACGCAAAACGAAATAAAAATTATAAAATGCTTCATTTCTGTTCATTTAGGCACGTTCCGCTTGTCCCTCAGTAGCGTTCCAATGTTACTAGATAAAAATTGTTTGCCGGTTGTTAATTATATATACAGAATTAATAGTTTCCAGAAAAGATTCCGGTTTCGTTATACCTTGCCGACTTGTTGCTAAAACCATAGCTTTCAAAGTTAAAACTGGTGCTTTTGCTAAGGATGGGAAAACTACTTAAAAGTAAAGCTTCAAAAATTAATACAATTTCAAGTAATTTTGAATGAAAACTTACAGTATGAAAGTCAAATTCAACGAGATAACGGGAAACTAAGCAAAGAAAAACACAAAATAACATCTCTCATTAAAAAGTTTTAACTATTTACACAATAGGATCTGAAAGTAACGGAACCTTTTTTGGGATGAAATGAAACAAGCGTGGAAATATATATATATATATATATATATATATATATATATATATATATATATATATATATATATAAATGGACTTTGGTAAATTTGTTCCCTAAGATCTCAGAAACTACCCGGCAGATTTGGCTGAAACTTTTACCGTTTGTTCTTTTTGGTACTGGGGAGGTTTGTAGACCAGTTCGATAAAAATCCGATTGATAGTTCCTTTTTTATTCCAATTTGTCTAAATTTTCGCATAAATGCCCCAATATGATGGTTAAAAAATACGTGCACATATTAAAATTATGTGTCCATCGAAAGCGCTTATTTTTCTGCTGAAGATGGCATCTGTTAGAAAGTTCTAAGTTGTATGAAAAACGAGTTATGGGCTTTTTTTGTTCCATGTTCGAAGGCTTTCCTCAACCCAATTCATTATTTAGTGTATCATCTCAACTCCCAGTTCATAGTTAGAATTGTTGAATGTTTTTGTGTTTCGTCTGACTCTTTGAGGCTTTTATCAAGTCAAATCTTAAAGTAACGTTTTTTCCCCAAGATTGGCTAATAATAACTGTAGATTTGGTTGATTATTTTCCATTTAAACGAAACTTTAGTGTAATTAATGGAGTTTTTTAAATTATTGGTGCTGATTGGACTTTTTAATCATTATTCAATCTAACAGCAGAAACCTCTCCAAAATTTATGCAGAAAGATTTCAGTAGCGGATGCATTTGGCAGTTTTTTCAACTGTCACGGTTTTTGAAGTCAAAGGCTACGTAATAATGTTTGTCAGCTTTCACCATGTAAACAAAATATCGTCAATCAAAGAATCTTTAAAAACTTTTTTTACTGTAAAATAATCCAGCAACTAAATTAGGCAAATCCATAAACAGCACAAAAACTTCCATTAATGTGACTTTGTGCACAAATTCAAACCATCGCCAAATTTTACTACTTATTTTGGAAACATTTCGGGTGAAATTGTTTAGCGTCATTTTATGGTGACCAAAAGTATCTTAGCATATGGCGACAATATCACTTCAACAAAAATTAGTAACATACCGTTTTACAAAGTAAGGAGAAGGAGAATTATCCAAGGTATCCTCAAACGATTCCCGCAAATTCGGTAATGTTTTAAATCGCACCTAGAACCTACAATAATTGAGATTTTCCAAAATAACTAAAGCAAGTTTAAGGGGATCACGGGCGCGCGGATACATTTTTTTTAAGCAGTTCGTTCTTCAATAGACATACAGAGAAGGTAAGACTCAATGTAAAAAAAAGTACTAACTGATAAATCTTTTTAAACATGTGAAGTTTAATTTCATGTTTCGGAAATTCTTCAAATTTGTATACGCTTAAATTTCGTGTTTTCGTTTCTAAAATGAATACTATTTTGCTCTTTTTACTTACTGCTACTTTAGTTTTATGAGTAAGGAAGAAGCTAGATTTTAAGTTACGTCAAAAAGGTGTGTTTTAAGTTCTTTCACTTAAAACAGAAAACAAATGCAAGTAACGATTGTTTCTGGTAATTATTGCTAATCCAGGCAACGCCGGGTGTTTTTGCTAGTATATATATATATATATATATATATATATATATATATATATATATATATATATATATATATATATATATTTATTTATTTATTTATTTATTTATTTATTTTTTCAAAAAAGAATCCATTCAACTCAACACAACGTCTTGACTAAACAACCAATTTATCCATTAACTTTTTAAAATTCGATTTTGGTTCTTTTTGGCACCTGTGTCACGGCTACTTGATAGGTCGGAACATCATCGTAAAAAGATTCTTTCATTGCAGCTTACCGTTTTGGAAACATGAATTAGTCACACGACGCTAGATCAGGTAAATACGGAAGGTGATCGAGGAAACAAATCTATTTTCTGTTTCCGAAACTAAAAGCTGCTATGAAAGGAGCATCTTACGATGATGTTTCAGCCATTCAAGAAGCGTGACGCATGTGCTAAAGAGCATTCCGAAAACGATATTTAATGAGCCTATGGATACATTGGTTGAGTTTTAAATGTTGTACACTCAAACCTGTTTTTGTACGGTCTTTGTTTTGTGAGATTTGTTTTTGCGCGATTTTTTTTTTGTGCGTTATATGAAAATTTTAATCTGATTGGGACTCATTTGACGAAATTATTTATAAAACGAGTGCGAGGTAGTATCTTTAAGTGGCGGCAGGGGCACCCCGATGGGAAGTTACTGTGACCTCCCGAAAATTTCCTTGTTCGGGAAATTTGTCTGACTATTCGGCAAAATTATCCTCACTTGGTTTATTTTGACTTTGTTCAAAGAAGCAATTCCTACTTATTTCGTAATTTTTTGGGTTATTTTCAACGTGAGACGTTTTTTATGCTGCCCTTATCCACTGCATTAAAAAAAAAAAATATAACTGTGTTGCGAAAACTATTTTTATAGCTACTCTTGAAGTTTCTAACGATTTTTTTTTATGCGGTTCCAATAGACCGCACAAAAACAGGTTTGGGTGTATTGAGTTGAATGGATCCTATTTTCAATAAATACTTTTACAGCTTAAAGACATATTACCACGCATACTTTATTCTCTCTCAAAAATGTTCAGTTATTCTTAGATCACACTGCGTATGTATCTTCATCCTTTGGGTTGTATCTCAGTAAGCAGAGAAGAACAGAAATAGTTAAGGTCGTGGACAGATGAAGGAGCCAATTGCCTCTGAAGATCGAATTCCAATTCATCACTCAAATCTTGTCTACTCCAAAAATAGATCAATTCCTGTCAAGCTTTCTCCTTTTTGATCTTTAATGAATTGCATCTCTAACGATGTACGAACATTTCTATGAAAAGCTGGCATGAAATGTGAATATCTTACCTTTGAATAATGTAGTAGGAGAGTTATATAAATCTGAATTGTATGCACTGCGTAAAAGCATGCACATAAAAAGCAATACTTCTCTTTGCTTCTCAATTAAATTCGTTTATAGTTTACAATTTATTTTATTTATTTATTTATTTATTTATTTTAATAGCTCAACATGAGTTAGTAGTAAATTCAACACTAAAGAGCGCGAAAAGCACTGCCCGCAATGTTATTTAATCGGTTTAATTTGGAGTACAAACACAAATATGTATTAAACAATATAATATTTACAAATTAATTTTACATAAGTAATAAATATTTCACACAGAACAGTAATTTGACTGTTTGACTCCAGAAAAAAAAACACATTAACTCGCATTGATTAATTTGGAGTACAAACACAAATATATATTAAACAATATAATATTTACAAATTAATTTTACACAAGTAATAAATCTTTTACGCAGAACAATAATTTGACTGTTTGACTCCAGAAAAAAAGCACAATAACTCGCATTGAAACATTTTATATTATAAAAAATACAATACAAAATCCCCCCCCAGGACATCTATTTAAAAAGTTTGTAAAATGCATTTCGGACAAACATATGGGGTAACGGCACCAGCCACCGACATGCTTAAGACATCGCTCTGAGGTTAACTCAATTTTCTGAGCCTTTTAATGTATTTAGACTACTTTTTAAACTATTTTACTCTCATGCAACAACATCTCATCTTATGTTAGGCTGCTTCTGAATCCTCTGAACTAGTTAATTTCTTTTTTATTTTCTCAATTTCGAAAAAAAGGTCTACCCCCCCCCCCCAGTAACAGACACTAAAAATCTGATGACACCCAGGAACAGACAGGCAAAAAAGATGAGTCTTTGATGATGAAAGGATGATTAATAGACAAAATTCCCTTTTCCTCTTCAACATTTGCAAAAGTTCCTTTTTTCTTAGAACTAAAGCTTTATTAAATTCAAACGAACATGAAACATCTGCTGCCTTCGTAGTAGATGGTCATAACCTTACAACCCACCACTCGACTGTCTGATACTGGACCCTTGTCCGTTACTGAGGACCTTAATATAGGTTTAATTTTACCGATTTCGTCATTAGTATATAGTTTACGACTCTTATTCTACTCCTAGCGAGCACTGTATTTTTTATAAAAACGAATTTCCTGCCATCATAAAGTTTTTCTTAAGTTTTGACTTCCATGTAACACGATACACATTTCCTTAATTTACATTATTTCAAAGTTTCGTATGAAATGGTTTCTCTATAGCAAGAAACACGGTTTCGATACAACTCTGTACACATTGCCCTGATTTATGTTAGGCAAAATACATAAAATAAATAAAATGATAATTTAAATAAGTACTGTCCAACCACGGATTGCATGGAATTTTCAAACGTCCAGATAAGACGAATCTATGTGAATAAGGGGGAAAAGTAAAAATTTGATGCGTGTATTCCACTCATTTGAATGAGACTCTGCTTTGCAAAAACTGACATCGGTAAAAAATAATAGATTCGACCATTTCTGGCTGTAAAACGGATGTTTGTCTTTCCATACAATCCGTGGTCAGACAGTAAATAAAAAGTCTCGTTTCGAAATAGCGCGTTACGAATTATTTGTTTATACGAGGGATACCTGTACTACGTATGACCAAGATATTTTATTTTCTATTATGCGCACGATTTGAAACGAAGCATATTAACATAGAAATCAAGAAACTCAGATTGTAAAATTATTAGCTACCTTTCACTGTAATTTGTTTCTTTAAGCAACCATGGACGAAGATAAAATTTCAATTTAAATGAAAGGGATTATCTTTTTCTTTGAGAGTTACTTTCCCAGGGGTAAAAATTCTTACGAAATAATTGCTTGACTTTACGCTCAGTTTGTAAAAATATATTTTTGCCATTTCTAGTTCCGGAAAAAAAAACATAAAATTAACTATATATATATACATATATATATATATATATATATATATATATATATATATATATATATATATATATATATATATATATATATATATATATATATATATATATATATATATATATATATAAATGTCACTCTGGAACACAGTTTTAATATTTAGCAATCGTCGTACGGTTAAACATTTTCTTTTGAAAAATATCAAAAAGTGCAAGTTTGCAAAACATTGTAAGCAACGTTATGAGGGGGGGGGGGGAGACGGAACCTCTATTCAACGAAAAGAAAAAAAACTGATCAAATATAGTCCGCTATGAGGTTTATGGCATTTGGTTCATTTATTTGGTTTCTAATTTAACCATTTGTTGTTTGCTTAAACTCTATTTTCGCTATTTAAACTATTTATTGTTCCCCTTTCTCACTTTTGCCAGGCGTCTTAAAATACAAAAGATCATATATTTTTGGCAATGAAAAAGTAATTCCTTGTAATCCCGAAACACTGGTCATCAAATATTTTGAAAATGTGTGCAGTTTTAATGTTTTTATTTATGATTTTACCTTTTAGTACAAAGGTATTTTTTTTAAGTTTTACAATTTTTAATTAAATACAAGTATTTGACCATTCCTGCATCACCTATTTCATAAATTGTCTTATGGTTCGGTATTACTCTTCATGTAATCTGTACCTCTTCATAGAGATTTGACATTACAAGTATAATGAAAAAAAGGTACGTAAAAATGATATAATAACGTTTAATAACTTTTAATTCATAATAATTAAAAGTACATATTTTGAATCAGCTTCCGATGCAGCAATTGATGTATCTTTGGATTCATATGTTGAGCATTGAACTACGTAATGAATTTTATTAGCGAAGTACTTTTATTATCTCGTTTTGAAAGCATATAAACATTAAATTATGAGAGTGACATAGGATTGTGAAAGATCAAACACTGCATCGAAATAATCCTTTTACACTTAACTACTGGCAGGAAAGTTTGGTTAAGTAGACATAACTTATAAAATATTTCGCGTAAATATTACTCCAGCACTCTTCATTATGACCCGAAATTTCAGTTGTTGAATACTTACTTTTCAAAAATGGTTCATGTGTGTAAATACGCAGAAGTCAAATCCTGGAAACTCTTTGATCTCCAGGAAATGAGTTTTAAAGCAAACAATGCTCGCATCACTAACTTCCCACGACCTCCAATCGATTTTGAAGTAGTATGTTTCGCCAAACGACAGTCATTACTTTAAAAGATATGTTGCAGTAATCGTGTTTAAATTATAAGAAGTCATAGTAAATTATTTCCGTGTTCAAAATGCCTTTGTTAGCTGATTCAACACGAAATGAGGTAGAAAAAAACCTAATACGAAATGTTAAAAAAAAAAATAGTAAAAAAAATAAATAAAAAAAAGAACTAAAACAAAACTTAGAATGAAGCAAAATCTATTTAATAGAAATAAGTGAAAGTCATAGCAACAGGTAGGTCTGGCATTAATAAACGAAAAATAAAGTCAAACAAAAACACTTATGTTACGACCGTCACTAAGCGATAGCTCAAATTTCTAGGCCAAATGAACAAATTGCACCAGGTTAGGCAATCTGGATACCGTGAATTTTAAAGCCTTTGACTCCGACTCCTTTATCCTAAAATCAGCCCTACCTTGACTCTGACTTTGCAAGCACTGGCAGAGTGGCGACTTGCTGACTTTGGGGGATATGACTGACTCCTACTTCGATTCTTGAAATTTTAAACCTTCGGCTCTTGACTCTGACTCTTTTACCCAAAATCATTCCGACTCGAACTATTCGACTCCTACTCCACATCCCTGATTACCACTGAAAGAAAACACAGACAGTGGTGGAAAAATGACATCGCAAAGCTGCTGTGGCCAACAGGAGCATAAACTAGCTCAACAACAATCTTTTTCGTCAAAGGTGGACAGCATTGGATAGGTATTTAGAGAAAGGATCCCAAGATTCTTTTAGTATAAAAAGACAGATAAAAGAAATAACACCTGAAAGAGAACACATCTGAAGGTTTATCAGATATTTTTTTTTTATTTTCGAAATACCGGTTCAATTGCCCATTAGGTCATTAAACCACGCCACGGGCTCTCCAATCTCTCTCGGCAACACAATTAAAAGTAGTTAGTGCCGAGCAATCGTCCAGATAAGCAGCGTCCATGACTTGTCCAGAGTTACATAAAGTACAAGTTGGAGATTCCGTCTGGTGAAAACGGTACAAATAGGCATTTAGACAATCGTGTTCTGTTAAAAGTCTGAAAACAGCCACAGCAGCAGCAGCTTGAGAAGAATTCGGGATAGAGTGGGACGTCTCGCACAGTTAAGTACAGATGATTTTATGGAAAGCTTTCTCCTCCTCCCCACATTCTTCTTCTGTAACACATTCTACTACCATTAGTTCATCTCAGCACAAGCAAAGTGCAGTAACATTTTTTTAAATGTATTTTATGTACAGTACTGTATATTTATTGATTTTCATAGGTTTAAATAAGCAATCATCTGTGGTCTGAATCATCCGTCTTCCGAACAAGTCTCACACATACTCTATGAGAATGATCCAGCAGACAATTCAATCTGTGAAATAGTTTCACCCTCTTAATAACTTCACATTAATCGTACTCCATGTCAATCGTGTGCTAGTGTTCATCGTCGATTGCCATTGTAATAAAACATGAACCGAAAAGAGAATGTAGGATCATACCCGAATATTGAAAAGCTTTTACGGAATTCACAGTAAAATGCCACATATGTATGGATGATATTTTCCACCCGGTCATGTGTCCCATCAGGGATCGTATCTAGATGTTGAATCAAGAATCATCTGTAAAGAGTTTGCTGTTCTATTGCGCTGGCGACCAACTACAATATTCACGAGCAACTGCACGTTGACTTGCAGAGGAGAAAAAGACGTACAAGCAACAGGTAGTCGTGCGAACGTCTTTCTTTCATGCAGTCTGCACGAAACACTGCCAAGATTTTGGCCTTCCTACAGTAGCTGAAAAATACACAGCCATTTATCAGCTGTTAGTTTCCTCAGACGTTTGGAACAGCGCGACAGATAGTGATCATCTGCTGTTCACTCTTTCAACTCTTCGGCGTCCATACCAACAGCATCTACTGTTTCTTTGGTAATGGTTTCAGTCTGTGGATGACACCACGATGCACAATGTGCAATCGACAATGTGGGGATTGAAAGTTTTTTTTTCTCCGGAATTCCTAATCGGCCAGAGTGGAAGAAGTTGTCCGCTAGGACTAAACAAGCACAAGGGAAATTTCAAGTTGGTCGGATAAAATCTTCATACTCCGCAATGCGGTAAAAATTTGCAAATTGAGCCCAAAAATAAACTTTTTCTTCTTGACGTATACATTAAATTTTAATGACTTTTCAAATAGGCTAGGAAGACAAAAGGTACTCAATGGGGTGAAATACTATGATGTAAAATTATATTACGGTCTGATAAAATCTTCATGTGCCGCGTGGCGATCGAAATTCGCATCTTGAACAAAAAAAAAAAAAAAAAAAAAAAGAAAGAAAGAAAATCATCACGAAGGCATTAATTTTTGCAACTTTTTTTTATCGACTACGGGCAGAAAAGTTGAAAATAAATACGTTCTTAAAACTAAAACAAACAAAATTAAATATACCTAGCGCTTTACCATTTTTTTTTCTGTCAGACAAATGCAAAATGTTTAATGTAAGACAAGTCACATTCTAAAATATGCACAAAACCGCTACAACATGTTGTATTTAGATTTCTGATAAATACAAGAACAGGTAAGAGCCCTAAAAATAAATATTTCTTTGCAATATTTTAGCAAGGAACATTTTATAAATAAGTCACTGTTCGGGAAAAAATAAATAAGGGAAAAGAGAGAGAGAGAGAGATCACAGACTTAAACAGAAAATCTCTGGGTAAATTAAACACAGAACTCTGATTTCATATTGAATGTATTCATGTTTTCTTGTGACTGAATCTTGGCTAAAATGAAGCCATGTCGTTGTTCCTCTCCACAGAGTGTACTTGCTATTCTGTTACTATTTTAACATATTGCTCTGTTGTTTAAGTATGACATGGAAAGTTTGGAATGGAAATATTAAAAATGAGTTCTTGCTTCGATATTGTATTTAAAATTTCAGAATCTGTAATGTTTTTCGTAAATAGGTGGATCATATTTTTCAAATTTTCACCAGTTAACAGAGTTTGTGTAGTCATTTGCATCAAGTTTGACGGCCGGAATAACAATTTTTCTTCTAGACTAAGGATTTTGTTAGTTCTGTTACTTTCATTATTCTTCTTTGGATCAGTTGCCGTGTGTGGTATGTTTCATCTCCAATCATTGCCAGTAAAATATTTTCCTGATATGCGAAGAAGTCCTGTCCTTTGTATGACACGATAAATAACATTTTTCATATCCCCTTTTAATTACCTCGATTGATTAATAGTACCCCAAATCTCAGTTGTAGCTAGAAACTCATATAACACATCAGTTTACGTCAAAATGACCATGTACTGTTAACTAAGATTTGAGATTATCAGTCTTAGATTAGAATTAGAGATTACTTGCTAAATCCTTTTTGAGCCAAATGTTCGATATTCTAACATTTTTGTTTTCGTAAAAACAGCAACACCTTGCATGAAATGGTGTAAGGGACGTTACTCTGACAATTATTCGTGATCGTTCCTGAGATTTTTAGCGAAAACTAGATTTTTAAATTGCAGTTAAAACTTTCCAATGCCTATTCCTGAGAAACCAGTTAGGTTTTTCTTTCTATCCTCTTACTTTAGAAGTGTGAAATATTACATACATACGTATTCTGTCACCAAAGTTCATTTTGCAAGCAAGAGTTCCTTCTGTTTCTTGGCAAATATTTTCTTTCTAGAAAGTCGCCCGTCATGGTATAACGGGTGAAAATTTTTTCTACATTTGAACGAAGCAATTGCCTATTTGGTGATATTTTGATAGTTGAAATTTTAACCCTAACACCAGTGGATTAATCCTAAACTCCAGTAGATAGCGTCAATTCGCATCTCCAGAGCTCGAATATGCTACCTTGCTGTGATTTACAATACTACCGAAAAAGGTAAAACATTCTATTCCACATGTTTTCTTTGGGGTAAATTACAGGCTTCAGATAGTTTATAGTGTAATGTAATTTCAGAAAAATAAAAAAGAAAGCTTCCTACAGACACTGTGATAAATTACTGTCATCCACTAATCTTCAAAACAAGTTATAAGTTACAGCATTTGTTTGTTTTACCTTTTTCATCCGCCATTAGACAGTGGATGCATCGTCGCCTATAGTTTATTGGAGTTTCTAATTGTTTGGGTTCCTTCGTTTTCCTAAAATGAATCTTACCAGTAAAACAATTAGGTGGCCGGTTCGAGTTCAGCTTTGTCACAATAAAGCTTTTCCATGCATGTCAAACATTACCAAAACATATTATCAAATGATCATGCCGTGGCGCGAGTTTCATTCTTGAAACACGCCGGTTACTTCGTCATCGGCTATTATTTATATGAGAATACTGTGCACTGGAATGAGACAGCAAAAGGAAAAAAATGAAGTTCTAAAGAAAACAGTTTCAGTATTGTATCGAAGTCTTATCATAAAAATCAGTCATGCAAATTCCTTTTGGTATCGATTGAAAGTAAAATATTCAACAAGTGCGTCTATTTCCTTCAACTTACGTATATTCAGGAATGATAGCGGGGATGAACTTGGGATATTTTTAGCAAGAATAATGCTCTTATGATATAGGAGACGAATAGCTTGGGAATTTTATGACGTATATTGAAAGGGGGAAATGTTTGGTCAAAGAAAGGCGATTAACTTCTTCAAAGTTATCGGATTCCCGAATCATCTTTCACGTTAGTTGCCAGATTCCACAGCTTAGAATCAATAACTTCAATATTTGTTTCATGACTTGCTTGGGTTGACTGCTATTACTTGCAAGTTTGAAATTATTTGAACAGATTGAAAGAAATGTTCCTGGAAAATAAATGAATGAATAATTAAATGTGTGACTACAGTAATTAAACTTTTATATGCGCTAATGTTAGGGTTACGGAAAAGTAAAGTCGTTTTTTTTTTCAAACAGGTAAAGTTTTAGAATTATTATTTTTTTAAATCAATGATTTAATTGAAATCGTTATCAAAAACCTTTTGCCATCTGGTGTGCAACTTTTAACCCTGGATCGATAAAATCGATCAATAAAAATTTTGGAGCAACATATCCGGAGATGACATTTTGGACATCAACCAAAATTTAAAGTATTATTCTCATAGAAAGTGTTTTAGTGATCGGAATAAAGAGACATCAGATGGTGAAAAGTTGGTTGAGTAATTTTCAATGATAGTCAACAACAAATAAGTGATTTTAAAACATGATGAAACAAATTCACGCTGCTTGAAATGAACCCTATAAAAGAGTAATGGATTGAGAAAAAAAAAAGGTAAAAGAAAGAGTTGTAGTGACCTTAATTAGTAGAAACAAGATGTGCAATGTCGGGTGAAGTAGCCCAACGAAAGTCATTTCCCTCCAATCTTTGTCTTGAACAGTGTGGTCTTTCACACTCATATTTTAGAACTGCTACTTTTCTGTCTTCAACCGCTGGAATAAACTTGCCAGACATACTGTCATCTGACTTCCGTTTATTCCGATCATTAAAACAATTTTTATATGACAGGAAGCATGAAATTTAACTGATATTCAAAGTAGCAATACCTGCTAGAATTCGGTTCCAACACTATCAGTTTATTTTTAACGAGAGAATTTGCACTCCAGATGACAAAAGATTGTCTATAACCAAGACAATTATGTCACTGATTAAAAAAAAATTCGTTTTTGAAAACAACATTGATTTCTGATCCTCATAATCCACATACATACATAAATACATAACGATAATATACATGAGGCATCGCTAGTGACTATGGGCTCTATTGAGTATTAAATACGATATTAACTTGTATTCACACACGAACACTTAGCATATATGGGCGAAATACAAAAGAAACACATAAAAATACAACTCACAATAACTACATCGTATGTCGTCTATAAGTTATCTTTATCTGTCTCCCGCCATTTCAACCACGTCATATCTAAGATACATTCTGCTCGTATGTATAGTTCAATTCAAATAGTTCATAGTAATTACAGCTTATCTGTTGGGGAAAACAACAAAGACACATTCGCACAAAAATACTAAAATTAATTTTGAAAAAAAGATAAACCCAAAACAAAAGTGATCTATAATAAAGGGTGAAATAGGCACATGAACTTTTTCTTTCTTTTTTTTTGGAAATGTATTCAAAACCGAAACAAACTCAGAAAAGTGCAAATCTCTTTCATCTGATACTGCAAAAAAAAAAAAAAAAAAAATGTTCAAAATCTGGAATAAATAAAAGTTAGAAAATAAAAAATTAAGCGTTGCAGTAGAGCATCAATTAACCGATATATTGGTTAAAGTGCTTTTTTTTCTGCTAGCAAATTCAAAACTGTGGCCCATATTGAAACTCTGATAGTGACCTTGATCTACTGATCTTAAACTTGGTCAGTCAATTTTCTGTATTACAAGACGAATGATAGGAAAAAAAAAACATTTTTTTTCACAACTACGTTGTTTAGTTACAATTTTAGCACAATGCAACAGATGACTATTAAAATCGTAGCTAAAAACTTATTACAAAATGTTTTATCATTTTTCATTCCAAAATTATTTATTAAAGAATTTGCTTATACATGTAGATAGCCGGAAAAAATGTTAAGAGCCCAAAAAGAAAACGTGTTGAAATTAGAAAATGCTCTTTTTATTTCAGCTAATTTAATCATTTTCAATATCATAGAGATTGAATTAAAATTCACAGTGTCCTTTAAGATGTTTTATCTACTCTGCTCAATTCATGATTGCAGTTTCAAGTTTATGTTAGTTGTGTAAGTTATAACGTTTTTATAAACATCATAAGTAAGAATAGTTAGACCTGATTAGCTTCAAACTAGGATTTTTTGGGTATTGACTAGTGACTTCTTGCCGTATCCTTCAAAATTATGCCACCTCCAGATGTTAACGAAAGTTCGTTAAAAATCACGAGGATGTCTCCAACAAATCGACTCCTTCACTGTAGAACAATTCTGAAATGTCAGTGATTATTTCCGTCAAACATTTCAGTATTTCACAGGTGTTCATCAATTTCCTCTAAAAATCAAGTACCTTTGTCAAACGTTTCTTGAATTGCTGCAAGTTGCACAAATGCAAGCTTCTCACTGTTGTGAAAAATATTTTGACTACTAATTTAAATATTAACTGATCGTACTTATTCAGTGTTATGGCTTCTGTTCGATTTTGACCCGTCCAGATTGACTGACTTCCGAATGACAGCGAATACGTTTCTGGAATCCATAGCTTTGCAAGATTCGTAGGCAAGCGAGATACTTGGTTCTTAATTGCAATTTTGTCTTTAGTTTGGCCATGGTTCCATTAATGCTTCTGGAGCTTTCGTGATGATTCAGTTAATGGTTAATCAATTAATATTAAACAAACCTAAATTTTTTCTGAAAGTTCCATATCACGACTGGACTTAACAGGGGAGATTTCTGATTTCTTCAGAAAGATTCCAGGATAATTTCAAAAAGGTTACTGACTTTTAGCGGAAAGCGTTCCTGTTTTTTGCAAGATAAGTTACTGGAAGAAATTGGTCACATCAACTGCCCATTAAATTCCAGAAACGTTTCTGGATTGTTATTAAAATGTTGAAAAATATGATAGTACACCTGAAAGATCGTACTATATATTAGTCTGTTCCACAGAGATTAAATATTTTTTTTTCGAAAAATAATATTTCGTTATTCACTTCCATATACCAAAAAACAACATGTTTCTTTATGAACTCCTGACGCCATTTGTTGACTCTTACTAAGAAGTGATTGATGTTTTATTTCACGGAATTTTGAGTTTTGTTTTTTCTTTATGGCACATTTCGTGAAACTTTGAAAGAATGCTACAAAGCATTCACAATTTGAGCAGAAGAAAGTTTTTCTTTTTCTTTAAGTTGCTCAACGAACAACAGCTCTTGCTTATTGAAGAACCAACACAGACGGACATTCAGTTCCTTTTAACTGAGCGCAATGATCGCCACTGTCTAAAAGTAAATATAGCCGTAGATATGACTAATTTCTTAAATATTTCACAAGAACTAAGACCAAGTCGTTTGGAATGTAGGATTATACCTTATTCAATCAGTTTTAACTTCTTACCATCTTTCCCTATTTTCATTAAAAAAATTCTGTCATCGTTTCACCTCATTTTCACATCCGTAGCACAAAAAAGAATTCCAAATAGGAAATTTAGATATTTTTATCCATACCATTTATAAAATATCTCGTAAACGTTTCTTCTGCCGCTTTCCTGTATCTACTATTTATGAGCTTTCAATAAATTCGCATCAAAATAGATTTTAAATGATAAATATGCTTTTATATTTCAAGTGGCAAAGTTTTTTTTTCTATATCTAGGATCAATAATAAGTATAGTTATTTTCTTTCAGTTTCTGCCCTTAAAGATTGTTTGGAGGCATGACAAATGTGAAAAGCTATAATTTGAATTTTCTCCATAGCCTCGTTATTTAGAAGAGATCTATCAAAACTGTATTCGTAAAATATTATTTCTAATGTAGAAGAAAACGACTTCCAATATTTGTCTGGATTCTTTTCCGATGGATGTTGAATATATTTTTTATATGCATAGATTTTTGTAGATGGATATTTATAGCCAAACTTTGCACCTGTTTGGAAGGAATATGTATATTTATTTTTATTATTATGCCACTGAATTGTGGGTACGAAATTCAATTTACTCTAGTTAAAATGCTTTCTCACAGTAGAGAAAAATGAGATGATAATCAATCTTAAAATTGCTGTGAAAACAAAATTTAAAAATATAACACTAATTTTTCACAAAATACCGATTTTTATGAAACTAATGTATTAATGTCAAAACTATATGCTATTCATTAGGAAGAAAGGGTACTTTGCTACCTTGAAACAACATTTTTAATATAATTGTTCAATTTAACATGTGCGCCATTTTAAACCAGACATAGTAATGTAGAGAAAACCCCTATACAATTTGTGTTTCAAACCCGATATTATTATTTAAAAAAAACAACAACATATTTTTAAGCTTAATTCATAAAAAAAATTTCTGCAGGTATATAGTAATGTGAAGGAGGTCGGAGGACGTTTAAAACTTAAAAAAAAAAAAAAAATGCATGATCACATAAGTAAAACGAAACGAACTCCTTTTTAAAATTTGTTGATGTCATTAAACTAAAGTTAATTAATTTATAATGACTTTAAATCCTCGTATCCTTGTCAAGTTAGTGTGGAAAACTTAAAAAAAAAGATTTTTGTTGAAGACATCATGTCTGAAATGTAAAAGCTTTCGGAAGTAGTGTCATTTTTTTAGTAGACAAAAAGGAAAAATCAGTTGAGAATTAAGGAATGTTTGCGGAGCATAACTTTAGTTCGTCTCAACTACTTTTTTAACCAGAAATGAATCAGGCAATTAATATTTTAAAAATGAACTGACGTTATATAACATTACCAAAAATAATAATTAAAAAATACTGATATAAGGGGAAAAGAATGTTAATTCCCAATATAGAAGATTTGATTACATCAGTTAACAGCTATTTTTTCGTCATCTACTTTTGAAATAATTTCCCTAAATGTGATTAAGTTATTTAAAAAATGGAAGCTATTAATTAAATTTTCGTCGGCGAAAGGGAATTAATTTTAAAGATTAAAAGAGGTTTTTTTTTCCTTCCAAAATAAACAATTCATTTTCTGAATATTATTTATTAGTAACGTGTTTTAATTCAGCACTTTTTCATCTTTAAATAATTCCAGAATGCAAATGCATTAGTTTTCCTTAAAAATATTTTCCAAGAATAGGTTTATAAGAAGAAAAAGTTTCATAGAAATGAATTACTTTCTATGGTAAAGAAATCTGCTGATTAAATACTAACTTGTAGGACGAAACTAATTTGATTTGTTTTCGTTGTTGAAGTGTCAGTTACTGCGAAGAACAAATTAGGACAAAGTAACACGTGAAAAATAACTGAAGATTCCGAATTAGGTTTTACTAGACTGCCATCTGTCACCATTTTTACCCATTACTGTCAGTTTTGGACCAATCAACATTTCTCCTGTCATTAGGCAAAGTGATTTT
>NC_072734.1:153055865-153075865 GCF_026930045.1 Uloborus diversus | reverse complement strand
AAGTCTACTTTGGCAACAGTTAGAAAATAGAAGGTGTTTATAGTTTAAAACATAGACTAATAATAAGAGTAGACCGAGCTATGGCAACCCTTTTGCTGCTCATAAACCAAACCATGTGACTGGTGGATATCCTAGCAACAGCGGGCGTTAATCGTAGCAGACGATCAACGCCAGCGCGAAATAAAATAAATAGAATTGATGGAACACGGAAGAATGATCTTTTATGGAGTCCGATTTGTAAATTTGTTATTCTAAGTTGTAATAATATAGTGAGTTTTTCGTTTAGATAGTATTGTGCATTTTCTTTAGTCAATTTCAATAACTCTCTAAGCAATAAAAGATACAAGCGACCAAGAAGAATCAGCAAACGGTAAGATTTTTACCTACAGTTTCAATTTAAGATACCGATTAGTACATTTTTGCGTTAATGCAAAACGTTTACGCCATTTCGTTCACGCCAACGCTGACAGCTCCAAATGAAATAAAAGTTACCGAAAACTGATCAAAAACTATTACTAATGTCAAAATAATGCATAACTAAAAGAAAAACAGTTCAATCTCTGCACCTGGAAGGTTTTTTTAATGAAAACACTTTGTCTTAAAATACATGTCGAGTGCCAAACTATAGATAATGGTGCCATCTAGCAACCATGCTGCCAAAGTCTTCGCCAAGCCTTTCCACTAGTCACATGATACATCTATGAACCAATTTTCTTCATCAGCAAGAATGAGAAAGCTCGGTCTACTCTTATTATTAGTCTATGGTTTAAAACTACACAAGCCTGAAAAATTCGGGTCATGAAAAAGTGATTGTAAGGCAAGTGACTTTTATTCTATTGGGTGCTCTGATTTCAAATATGACTTCCATTTTTCTCAATAACATAAGAGATTTTCACCAATTGGGCTTTAACATGTTTGCCGAAAAGCCATTTTTTTCCTGTTCTGGGAGAAAGAGTCTTTTCAAAATTTCTGTAAGTTTATTACTTACAAACGAGTTTATGCATCAAACATACAATTGGAAATCAGTTACTTAATATATCTATTAATTTCATAGAAATAAGAACATAACAATAATTAATTATCACGATTCAGTTATAAAGTAAGGCCATTTTTTCAACTGGCGCTGTTTTTTCCAATCAAATACTACGTAGTAATCTTTCTTGGCTTTCACCATGTAACCAAAATATCGCCATTAAAAGAATCTTTAAAACTTTTGTTAAAATGTATAATAATCCGCTAACTAAATTAGGCAAATCTATAAACAGCATAAAAACGTCCATTAATTTGTCTTTGTGCACAATTTCAAACATTTAACAAGTATTACTGCTTATTTCGGAAACATTTCGGATGAAAATGTTTAGCATCATTTTATGGTCAGCGAAAATATCCCAGTATTTGGCGACAATATCTCATTGACGAAAATTAGTAACAGACAGTTTTACAAAGTAGGGAGGGGGAGCATTAGCCAAGATATCCGTTATCCAAGTAAACCGTTTGTATTTCAAAAGCCATATAGAAAAAGTTTTAGACTATGTTCAAAAAAAAAAAAAAAAAAAAAATGATAAATCTTTTTAAACAAGTAAAATTTCATGCTTTGAAAATTCTTCAAATTTTAATTTGCTTAAATGTCGTTCTTTATACTTACTTCTATTTTGCTTTTATGGGTAAGGAAGAAGCTCGATTTTCAATCACATCAAAGCGAGTCGTTTTGAGTTTTTCAGTTGAAACAGAAGACGAATGAAAGTAGTGATTGTTTCTCACAATTATTACTGACCCAAGCAACGCCGGGTATTTTTGATAGTATTATTAATAAACTTAAAGAAAGAACAAAAACCTTTATAACTTAGTTAATAATAAATATTTGCATGACCATGATTTTCTATCACGATAAAGTCTAATATAAAATTTTAAACTCTAAATATTTAAATTGAATCGCCAAGAAAAACATCGTTTTTAACCGTTTTAGTAAGAATCGTTTATTCTGAAAAATGCAAATTGCTTAGCTGAACAATTAAAGCTGCACTTTCTTCTAGTTAAAAAAACTCTTGGGATTTCTGTTCGTTTTACTTAAGGCCAATTTTAGAAGAGAAAATCTCAGTGCTTCAGATTAAAGAGAGAAAAAAGGCTTAGCTTTAAAAGACAAATTTACAAGCAGTTTTGTAAATAATTAAAAGCAATGACATGCTAAAACGTAAATACATGCATACAGTTAGTAATATTAGACATAAAATTAAAGAAAAAGATATTTTAAGAGCATTTTTACGATCAAAGTATTTTTTGAAACATTAAATTTAGTTTCATAGTACTTCATTCTGAGATTTGGTGCATAGAGTTTTATTGCTGAAAGATGTTAAACTTTTTAAGGCAGGCGGTCCTTAAAAAAATATTTTTTTTAAATAAGTATTTAATTTTGATAATAAAATGTAGCTAGACGTAAAGGCATTAGTTTGGAGACTTAGCTTTTTGTATTAACAACAAATAGTGCACTTAATATTAGAAACGAGTATTTGACGGTAAATCACCAAGAAAATACAAGTTATACAAAGTGAGTAGTTTTATCAATTCGTAATTGTCATTGTTTGGAAACAGTCATAGGGGCAACATTGTTTTTTGGGGTTTTTTTTCACGGCATGAACGTAAAAAATATTTTTGGTAAAGAGCAATTATTGTAAACTTTTACGAGAAAAGATAATTTTAATATTTTTGGTTGAACACGAAATACATTTTAATGCTATCACTACTTTGGGAATGCATGAACTTTTCTGAAAACTATCATAATCCTGTAAATTATAAAACATTAATGCAAAGAAAGGTTTGCGCTGCATACTAAGTTAGGGAGTCGTGTTTTCTGAAAGATGATGTATACTCAAATTTCAATTTCTACTTCACAATCGTTGATAGTATACATATACCAAACATACAAAAACTAAGTTTCATTTTCAAAAACGCGATGTTCTTAAATATTTATAAGATTAACGTTGTGAGCTACAGATAAAAAACCATCAACATCAAGTGGCATCCACCACAACTTTAAAAACATGTATTTAAACTTGAGTGAATGAATAAAAAGTATTTTATGAACGATTGAAAATTTGAAGATAACTATCTATTGGGAGACTGAAATAATAGTAGGAACTGAAAAAAGGAAAGAAATAAAACAGAAGCATTCGAAGTACTTCGTTTTTAATATCATTATAACAAAACAATTGTCATTCAAAAACAAAATTTAAAAGGAGGATTTACTGACAATCGTTTGAATTTCTCGTACTTAGTTAACCGAAAGCAACACAATGCCTTTTATTTTCCAAATACTAAGGACGCAATCTTCCCTATTCTATAAAGAATTCAATTATCTTAAGCTGATTTTCAAATAATTATGTTTGGAGTTGTGATTATTCTTAGAGATCATTTATTTGTCTTATTGGAAGTAGAAAAAAATCGCTCTTTCATAAAAAAAATCCGGATTATTATTATTATCTTTTTCAAAATGTCTTTTTGCAAAAATATTTTCCAAGCTATTGGGTTGGGCAATAAGTTCGTAGAGTTTTTATTAAAGACTTTCAATTTAAGAAAATCATTAGTAATAACAATCAATTAATCAATTATGTATTCCCTGTTGTTGTTTACGACCACCTCCCACCTCTCGACCAATTTGTCGATGTCAATCCTCAAAAAATCGTATGGCCTGGTGTCGAAGAAGTTGTTGAGCCAGTTTTTGAGTTCCGAGTCATTGTCAAAGTTAACGCCCCTCATATTTTTCGATTCCGAGTGGAAAAGATTGAAATCCGTTGGGGCAAGGTCCGGAGAATACGGCGGATACTGAAGGACTGCCCAGTCAAGCTCTTGGTGTAGGATTTTGGCGACTTGTGAAACACGGGGCTTGGGTAGTCGTGAAGGAGTAAGGTTTGGCCTTGTCGATGGGGTCTGCCGAGAGTGGCAAGACACTTTTTCTTGTGAGTGGCAACGATCAGTTACAAGTTGAAAAACCGTGCTTGCGCCAAAAAAATATAGCTTGGTTCTTGGTGTATGTTCGAGTGCTGTAATGTTTGTTGTAAATTAAATGTTCTGTTTAAGCTATAATTGTGTCAGTTATTTCAAAGTCAGAGGCCTGCTTTGATACACGGGTAAATGTTTGTATTTGAAGAAATTTTATTTTAGCCTCGAATTTTGAAACGGAACAGGGTATTTTCAGTCGCATAGCCTCTTGCACGCAGTGTAGCTGGGCTATGTAGAGCTCCTTGTTGACCGTGATATTCTTTTCGAGAATTTCTTAGTACACCAAGCCCTCCCAGCCGAATTCAGATGGTCTTCCACTGCGGGGGGAATTATCGACGTCAAAATCGTCCTTTCCGAATCTTGCAAACATTTCTGTGCTATAGACTCACCTATGACACCTTCAAAAACTTTCTTTTTCTTCACAAAGAAAATATAAAAAGTCTACAAACTTATCCCCCAACTCAATATTTCTACAAATTCAAAAACACTCATATAAAGTTATGAGATTTCTGTTTAAAATTTTTTATAGAAATCTGACTTTTATTATAGACCTTTACATTAATTTAAATTTCATTACAGACTTTTACCCTAATCTAACTTTCATTACCAACGTTTACACTAACCTGACTTTCACACTAAATATGATAGTGCCGTACAGAGAACTTGATAATCGGTCTACTCAACACATTTGCCGACTACTCGGTACCTACTCTATACAATTTCGACAAAGTACTCAGCTAGTACTGAGTTGTTTGAGTTCAGTTTTGAGCAATATTATTTTATTCGCGAGAGAAATTTAATAAATAAAACAAAAAGAACGATCTCCTTCGCTTAAAAATTTTTTTTGCTCTCTCTCTTTTGTTGAAAGTAGAATTAACTTACGCATAGGGGAAATTTAAGTTGACCTAAGGCTCCTATATATACGAGCCGACGTATCAGCTTAAGATTAGCCATTTTGTATCGGAGCGCGTATTTGAGTGGTTGTCTTTTCTGGCGAGTTATCACGTTTGGTGATTGTTCACAGTGAGCAATTATTAGCGGCACGTGAAGTGTTTATAAAATAAAATATTCTTTTTGGCAAATTTGGCGAAATCCGAAACTATGCTGTAGTAACCCTAACAGTGCAACAATGGAAAATCCGATCGAAAATGGCTAAACTTAAGCTGATGCGTCGACCTATCTCTATAGCAACTCTAATTTGACCTAAGCCATCAATACACTTTCTAAAGACACATCTCGAAATGAAGTTGAAGTCATCATAGAAAATATGCCGACAGAAGGGGAAATAGGGGAACATGGTGGAGGTGTTATACAGGGTGCCCTGAAATAGACTGAATGATTTCAAAAATTTATAACAGGAAAACGGTTGATGATTAAAAAAAAAAAAAAAAAAAAAAAAAAAAAAAAAAAAAAAACAAATTTTTGCAGAAAACTCATGTGGTGGGCCGTACATTTTTTTTACCCAGCGTTCCAAATTGTAGTTCAATTTGTTTTCAATAGATGGCGCTGCAGATAGTTAGCCTGTAAATTAAAAAAGAAGGATTGAATTTCACCGATTTTTCCTCCGATTGTGACATGTGGTGTAGCCTTTGCAGACATTTTTAAAATACTTTTGTGATATTTTGTTTATTAAAATTTTGTTTTGAAAAACTATGAAGTAATTTTCTATCTTTCTTTTATTTACCCTGTTACGAGAGATATGCAGTGTCATCTATTGGAAAATCCCTGAACTTAAATTTGGAACACTGGGGGGACAAAACGTATGGCTCACCACATGAATTTTCTGCAAGAATTATTGTTTTATCATTAAAAGTTTTCCTGTTTTAATTTTTTGAAAACAGTCAGTCTATTTCAGCACACCCTGTATACAATAGTTTGTGTAACGAATTAAATCCTTCAAATTTACGTCAATGTAAATTAAACCGATAGTGCACTTCCAAGAACATTTTTGCTGAACCCGGTGGGTGGATTATCTTAAGACTGTTATCTTTTGACATCAGCAACCTTCTGATTTAACTAACTGATTAAAATAGTACAGTAAAAGACTTCTATTGACGTAGACGAGGGCTTAATATGCTAATAAAAGTCTCTAAATAGCATTACTGCTTTAAAAGACTTAACGGCTGAGTTAAGAATGGAATTAATTTCAAAATAAGAAGATCAGGAGATATGTAGTTGTTAAATTTAATCTTCTCGGTAAACAATATTTATCGAGTTTGATTACTCTTTGATGTGAACTAAAGACATAGTGAAAATAAACCATTTTTTTTGAGGTTATAAAACATAAGTTTGGTTATTGGCTGCTTAAGAAGAAATGTTAAAGTTCTATTGTCTTAGGGCTTGGGGATGATGGTTACGGCTTACGTATGCAGAATATTTGCAAAAAGCTATCGTTCCTGTTAAGGAGTTAAAAAGAGTTAGCAGAAAAAACTTGTTGGTAAACTTTAAACAAAATAGACAAGCAATTATTCCTGAAAATTTAAAAATTAACCAGATGTGGCAGTTGGATTTGATTCTTTTGAAATCAAGTTATGACCTTGAAAAATAGTTACAGTTTAGACTTATTGAAAATATTCGTACTATTTTAATATAGTCGATACATGATTTGCTACAACCAACTATAAATGCTCTTCAAACTGAATTTGTAAGATAATGAAAAGCAAATAAATGGAAGTTTAGCGATTACTGTCCAATGCCCAATAGATAATTTCACTAAATTTGCTCTACATCTGTTGAAACCTAACAATGACGAAAAATTCGAGGAATGTACATTTTCATTGATAATTATATTCATCGAAGATGCATAAATTTTCTCCTGTTGCTAAGCAACCAAATGAATTCCCAAGATTTTTGTTTGCTGTAGTGCAGGAATATCACTTGATAGCGAAACTGTTTGGTTTAGAGATGCATTAGGCACATAATGGGGTCGTTTCCAAAATTTTAAAAGTATTTTTTTTTTCAGAAAGAGCATGCTTAAAAACATAGGATCTGGCCATTTTTTAAATAATTTGACTAAGTTTAGTACTTAAAAAAAATACTTTAATCGTTGCGCTTTCATTGTTTACGCTTCTGCCGATGACATCACAAAGGATGAATTGCCAATCACTGTTGCCATTCGCAGAACGTAATATTTAATTTGCTTCGTTACTCACGTGTACTGGCAACGATAGGGTTGATAGCAAACGTAGAGCGCAATATTTAATTCGTTTCTTGATTATCATAACGTGGAATCGCGGCAGACAGATGAGACAAAAGTACATCATTTGTAATGTCATAAAGACCACGCCTTGTTTTCAAAATCGGACATTTTAAAAAATTAATTAAAAAATAACTGTTGGGAAAATAAAAGTATTTTCTGGGCCCATGTTTTTTTTTTTTGTTGCTTATTCTGTCAATATCAGTGACTAAAAGTAGTACTTTTGACTGAAAGAAATAACCCTATTGATGTCTATTTTTGTAACGTTTGTTTACCTAGTAAAACACAAACTTTAAATACAAGTTTATCAATTTGTGAGTAGTTAGATACTTTTTGGATATATTTATGCATCATAAACTAGGAATAAATAAGCAAGCAAATAAAATGAAAAATATATTAAAAAACTATTTTGGCATTGATAATGGGAGAGCAGTTAGTATATTCAACTCATATGATCTTAACTTTCAATACCATTAAAAAAATTCTTCTCAGCCGGAGTTACGATAGTCATTAATGTACGCGAAAGGTTAACGACCAAACGGTACACATTAGTGTATTGATAAACGTAGAATTTAATACCGAATTCAATTACGACTTTGCAATTTGAACGAAAGTTTGCAATATTTTGTTAATTAACTTCTAGATTGAAAAGAAGACTAAAAACTGGCTGTGACATTGCGGTAAAATCTTTTCTGGGGTTTAAAGCAACTTACTCGTGCGTAAAAGCGTTCTCAAAATTGACTCATCAAAAGAGCAAGTACAGGAACAAGCAGAATATTGAGGATGATTTATGATGTTATTTGTGTGTTGTGTGTGACAAAGCTGAAGTCAAATATTGTTGAATTTTCTAAATAAAACAACCCCGACGTTCTCACTAATCATTTCCAGAGGCTTTTTAAATTTAAGTTCGATTAATTAAAACTTTGCAATAAAATTTCCATTAAAATAAAAAATCATCCTCACTTTAAAGTTAAATTACCTATTTGTAGTTAAACTTTAACACTGAAAGAGAAATTCACGCAATACATTTCAATACAACTAAAATGTTTTTGCTGGAGGCTCGTGTACTCAACGAGCCACAAAAGAGGGTACGTAGGTTGAAAAGGTTGAGAATCAATGCATCAGAAATGGAGTGAATAATTAAGTTTGTATAGAACTAAACCAGCCCATTGTTCCTCTTACCTAAAGAGTGTTCAGAACGTCAAGATCTATTCCTTTCTAACGACGTACTTTCTTAGTCATTCCATTTAATTGCTTCAAGTTGAACACAAGACTCGTAACTAGTCTACCAATTTCTTTCTTCAGTCCCTTGTCAATAGAAGAGGCTGTTTACTACTTGAACCTTTCTAGTTTTATTTATGCTTAGAACTTTAAACAGTTTAGAATTGCATTGAATAGTTTTAATTACTTTAACCTTAGCGATAATTACTGAAAGATATCTTTATACTACAATATAAACTATGACAATCCCCTTTGCTTTTTATATAGTGGCACTCTTAATTACTTACACAAAAGCAATTAAGTTATGTCCCTATGAAAAATTGCTGTTTTATAGAAACTTTTAAAAATCAAACTACAACCAGCATTTGCGCTATAATAATGACACGCATAAATTGCGCGGAGATTTTAATTGATTTGAACCATGTACATTAAAGCTACATAGAAACGATAATTCTACAGGGTGAGCAAAAACTCACGCACTCGTTATAAAATGTATATTTTAAAAACTAACTATTAGTTTTAAATCAAATTATCCGACTGATTGGTAAAAATGTACTTATTATTCGAAATGACACGCCATATTTGTTTTCAATTTCGACCGCGCTGACAATTTCAGAATCTTTCAGCTTGTAGAGTGTGGTTAAACCTTTTTTTCCAGGATTAAAAAAAAAAAAAAAAAAAACTATTGAGCAATATTTTACAACTTATTCATTTAAAGTCGTTTTTGAAAAATTTAATACAAAACTTCTGAATATTTCTGAATAAACCCAGTCAAGACAACAATCTTTCGATTAATATCTTGCTTTCGTAGTACTTTAAATGATGTAGACCGGGGAAGTATTAAGCGCCCCATCTTTACTCGGTTAGCTCTATGAGAAGAGTGATAACAGCAAAATGTTAAATTTCTCTTTAAAGAGTCAAAATCAAAACTTGACTGCGTTCTTTACTGAGGAAGACTGTTTTCCATTTACATATACAATGTTAAGAACAATTTGGATTGCCGAAAATTTATGTGAGTATCATTAAAAGTAATTAAATTCGGCAAAACTTCTCAATTCAATAAAAAACAAAAAAATACTATAAAAGCACTTATTTTCGCGAGACTTAAAATTTCGCGAGGCAGTATTAATCGCAAAAATTTACAATTAGCGAAATATACATATCTAATCTTAATATACACTCTGTGGCATAAACATATATCAGCTAGAAGAATTAGAGTCACAATCATGAAACTCGGCACAAATGCAGTTTGGTAGCCGGTATGCAAATGATTAAAATTTCAGCGCCAATGAAACAAGGCTAAGCGTGCTATGAGCTCAGTTGCACAGGTGGGAGAGTTTAAAAGCATGAGTACTTGTGCCGTATGGTTATTCAATCGAATTTGTTGACTTCGGTAGACGGTATTGTGACTTAAGATGCCTCTAAGACGTAACCGGCGGCAGTACGAACAGCTGACGGAGTTTGATAGTGATCGTATAATAGGCTTTAGAGAAGCAGGTTGGTCAAACAGGAGTATCGGCAGTCACCTCGGTCGGAGTGATGTGGTAGTTGCTCGGTATTGGCAACAGTGGATCTCGGAAGGGAGAGTCTATCGTCGCGGAAGGTCAGGGCGTCCCAGGGACACAAAATGAACGCGAACATTGCACAATCAGAAGAGCGGCCACGTCGACACCGACAACGTCACTAGCATCGATTCAACGCGACTTACCTCCTTCCAAGCATCCGGTGGTATCAAGGAAAACCATTAGGAGGCGACTGGCCCAAATTGGCTTAAGGAGCCGACGTCCATTAAGACGCTTGCCACTGACTCTACATCACAGGCAGTGTCGATAGGATTTTTACCGACCTCGGACAACTTGGAGCGTGACAGACTGGAGGCGTGTGATCTTCAGCGATGAATCTCGATTCAGTCTCAGTGTTGATGATCACCGTACACGTGTGTGGAGCCGCACCGGCCAGCGCTTCGATCCGGCATTTGTTGTCGAGCGTTATACAGCCATTTCATAAGGTGTGACACTGTAAGGAGCGATTTCTTGGGACACACGATCACCTCTAGTTGTTCTCCAAGGCACTTTGACAGCTTGCATATCCGTGGACAGCATTTTAACGCCGATTGTTCTGCCTATGCTATCAAGTCGCCCAGGTGCTATTCATCAGCAGGACAATGCTCGTCCACACACAGCGCGACTCTCTCAACATTTTCAGGGATATGACGTATTTCCATGGCCTGCCAGGTCACCAGACCTTTCGCCAATAGAGCATGTCTGCGACGTGCTGGGAAGGCAACTGCAGCCATCCCGGGGCACAGGGGAATTAACGACGCAGTTGCAAAGATTATGGCATGATCTTCCGCAGGGGGTCAAAAGTGACCTAATTGATTCGATACCACATTGTGTTTCGGCTTGTATAGCTGCCAGAAGTGGCTTTACTACTTACTGATTTGTAATTTTTGCATGCTGTAACTGCTTAATAAAATTATATTTTATTCTGAATTTTCAATCATCTTCTTATCTCCTTATACACTACATGTCTGCCAAGTTTCATGAGTGTAGCTCAATTTCTTCTGGGTGCATATATTTTTTTGCGACAGACTGTGTATAAAAATCTTCTGTGCGGACGTTTATCACCATTAGGCTTTTAAACGGCTGGACCGATTTTGATCAATTTTTTTGTGTGTAATTAAGTTGTAGCAAGCATGGTTTCGAAGCCCGGTGGATCGAATCGGAAACGTTTTTGTTAATTAATTAATTAATTTAAACATTGGATGGCTATATCTCCTAAATGATTAATATTTATTTTAATCTATTGTTGCGCGAGAACTGAAATAAATATTAAATCCGTTGCCAAAGGACAATAAGAATACTTTTAAAATAAACTGGTTAATTTTGATAATTCTTAAAAAAAAAGATGATGGAATTTAAAGACGGAACAAATTTTATTTTCGTCCAGATAAATTACAACTGGATAGTTCTGATGAGATGCAGTGGAAGATCTTTATCTTTGGTGGAAACAACAAATTAGGCCATATATGAAGTTTTAAAAGTTTTCGTTCAAAAGATTGGACGGAGTTGACTTCGCTCACGGATAGGCTGCATTACAGTAACCTGGTGGCTTGGCGACTTTGGCTATAAACAATAGAGTTGCGTGATTTTAGTTTACAATTTAAAGCTACTGTTAATGTAATTTATTGTATTTTTTGTTTATTTGGCGAAATATTTAAAATTGTTGAAATAGAATTGTTTTTTGTTTTTAAAAAGTTTTTAGTCATTTTAGTTGAAGAATGTGTTTTTTTTTGTTTTTTTTACATTGGGAGGCGGGGGTGGGATGAGTGATTTTCGCTTATTCAGAGAACTTTTTTTACCTTTATCATTTTCTTAAACGATATCCTTTCGATTGTTTTATTCTTTTTCATATGGGGGATTTTGCAGAGGGAATTCCCGTTTGTTCTAGATGGGTAGTTAGTTTTTTACACTTAATATCTAAGGACGCTTTTTATCTTTTGAGTATGGCGGAAAGAATAAATCATCAAGTACTGGAGAAAAATTAGTTTTTAAAACAACTGCTCAGTGGGCATTAGGTAAAGCAAGTTGTAATAAATATACGCATTCTGACACCAAGCAGCTTACAACATTTTCTTTTTACTTATTTCTCTTAACAAAACGGTTCAAACACTTGATCGTTTATTTAATTTTTTTAACTTTTCAATTTAAAAAGTTTGAACAGAACAACGTTTGTCGAGTCCTCTAGTCTATAAAAATCTCCTGTCACGGTGTTAGATATTGAACTGCTCCGAAACGGCTCGACTGATTTTCATGAAATTTTTTATGTGTATTTGTTAGGTATGAGAATAAGACATAAAGTATATTTCATATCGCTAGGTAATTAGGAAGTCCCTTTTTAGAATTTTTTTCCTGATGCTCCGGCAAAATAGCGGAACATGGCCCCACTAGATGGCGCTTCGGAAACTCCCAATGATTTAAAATTTTATTTATTGCCATTTTCTATTTGTAACAAATAAAATGTTTGAAACTAATTTAAGCAAGGCTTTTTGCAATGGTTTTAAGTTTCGCTCTTTGATTCTTTTGTGGAAATATTTTGATAATTTGGAGATTTGCTATTAAGGAATGGAAAGGGGGGGGGGATTAGGAGGGTTAAAGTTTGGGAATATAGGTATTTTAGATACCAATTAAAAATACAAAAAAAAAATAATTTGAATTCTGAAATTTTGAATAAAAATTATATTTTTCGCAATCACGAACTGAGACAGGACCCTACTCATTGGAGTTATTGTTTCTAGAAACAGCTCCTGTACCCCCCCCCCCCCATTTCTGCCTCTCCTCCTGGGCGGTTACGTGTGCATAGTTGTGTGTGTAAATGTGTAGGCTTGTGTTTGTGCGTAGACCTGTGTGTATGCACGTAGGCGCGTGTGTGTGAGTGTGTGAACGTGCGTGTGTGTAGGACATGGACGCCTCCGACCTGGAGAAGCGCATAGCTCAGGACTAAAGCAGCCGCGCCGCGCCGCATGCAGAGGACCGTGGGCGGTGGTGCTGCAGAGGCTTCTAGTTCAAGCTGAAAAAGGCATGGAACATCAAAAACGGTCAAATAAGAACAATAAGCAATCGTGATTGCTCAAAAAAAAAAAAAAAAAAAAAAAAAAAAACATAAAAAGTCCAAATATCTAATACAAAAAAATACATGTCATGTCACGGTGTTTGTGTTTGAACAGAAAAGGCTCGACCGTTTTTTATGAAATTTTTTGTGTACTTGGCAGGTATGAGAATAGGTCGTAATATATATATATATATATATATATATATATATATATATATATATATATATATATACTAGCATTCCCGTACCCGGCATTGCTCGGGTAATGGAATTAGCAGCGTTAACAGTGCTTGGTGCACCTACTTTCGAAAATCCCCTAAAATAATTACTTATTACCTACATTTTTTTTCTAATTTTGGGAGGATCCCTTGGCCCCTGGACTCCTTATATTTATGCCCTTGTCCTTAACCGATCTTTAACTGTTATTTAAGATCCTTTTAAAGTGTTGATTATCTTTGCAAACACAGGCCATCCACATTTTATTGTTATACCTATGTTTAAGCAAGAACTTCTTTGTACACATCATATTTAGTTTTTTTTCTGGTGCTAAAATTATTCAGCTGCTTGATGAACTGACTTTCGAGCAAGCTACATAAAATTGGTCGTGAGAATAAAAGTCCTCTCTTAAATCGATCCCTGCTACTTTTAATGTTTGGCAAAGCAAACTTTTACAGGAAACTGCACTCTTATTAATTCAAAAGGATAGTCCACCTGTGATGATGTTCTTGAAAACTTCGTTTCTAGTTTTGAAAAAATGAAAGCAAAAGACAGAAACATTATTATTTGACTTGAGAAAAGATTCGAGAATCTCGTGAGAAACAAAAATATCAAATTTAAAATTCACTATCGAGCAAAAGTTGAGAAGAAGTACTGAATAATGATTTGAATGGAGGAAAGCCTCCAAAAATAAGGGATTTGAATTTCAATGACAGGTTTTAATTTCACAGAAATCAAGGGGTTTTAATTAATTTCTCATGAACTAATTGAAATTTCGAAAAATCCTTTCTTAGTGGATATTTTCATAATCATGTGGACATGCCTGCCAAATTTCAAGTCCGAGGCGCTTCAGCGGTATTGGCTGTGCGTTGATATATATATATATATATATATATATATATATATATATATATATATATATATATATATATATGTATATATGTTATCTCAGGACATTGATTTTTATATATTAAGATATATATCATACTGATATGGTAATTAGTGTCTCTATCATTCAGAAGGAATAGATATGATAGTATTACTTCTCAATGGTCTCTATCTAGAATTTTTTTGGCTATCAAGTATCAAAATGACGCGACGCTTTGGCAAAACATCGAAAAAGTCTCAAACATTTAGAAATTTTATTTGTTGCCATCTGCTATTTCTTAACAAATAAAATGTTTGAATGATTTAAGCAAGGTTTTTGCAATGATTTTCAATTTCGCTCTTTGACTATTTTGCAGTGGTATTTTAATAATTTGTAAATTCGCGATTATAGAATGGATGGGTAAAACTTTGGGG
Organism: Uloborus diversus; assembly: GCF_026930045.1. Taxonomy (NCBI): domain Eukaryota; kingdom Metazoa; phylum Arthropoda; class Arachnida; order Araneae; family Uloboridae; genus Uloborus; species Uloborus diversus. The sequence goes on along the minus strand of NC_072734.1, from coordinate 153,061,323 downwards.
TTATAGGTATTTGTTGATTCCCAATTTTGCAAAAAAAAAAAAAAAAAAAAAATAAATAAATAAAAAAAAAAAAAAAAAAAATCTGGATAGAGACATTTTGATTATACCTCTGACAGTTTTGGCGGGTCAAGGTGCATTTTTTTTTCGAGGGAGGGGGGATTCACCTTGTGAAACTAGCAAAACATTTCTCATTTTGCCAATTCTTGCCGAAATATGATTTGATGATGACATCGCATTATCCGTTGCATCATTTGGCATTGCAGTAACTTTACTGGATGGATGCAAAACAGCTTATTCAGCATTTAAGCTGTCATTGCACATTCAAAATAACTCAGACGCAGTGTACATCAAAAGGTAACGACGCACTCTGTTACTCTCTTCAAGTGATTTCAGACAAACATTTCCGTCATTCTACATTCAAATGTCGCTGATGAGATTAAAGTTTACTTGAAATCCTCGCCACTGTATCGTAATGTTGAAAAGGTCCAGCTAAAACATGTACGTCCAAATGCTACAAGATTCATTTGCTGTCAAATTTTCGGACCCTTTGTCAGATATCGGCGAAATGAAAATTTTCTGTCTATGAAAATTTTGAATGCTCACTAATTTCAGCACCATCGTTGATTCGAGAATATGTTCTCATTGACCGCGATGTACGCACACAAGACATGCATCATGCGTGGCTGGCAGAAAGAGCCATATTTGGCAGCAAAAAAATGTGGAGGTTGACGATTTAAACTTCGAGATACAACCTGGCCACTACACTCTAAGAAATGGACTTTCAAATTCGACGAAATTTTCTTCGTTTCCGACGAAATCGCTTTCAGGGATATGCTCCGAGCGAACATTTCGTCAAATTGAGGAAACTGCTTTCGTCTCTGGTTTGAAGATGCGAATTTCGTCAAATGTAATGAAATATTTCTTCATTCTAGTTTCGTCAAATCGATAATCATTTTCGTAGTTTTGAGAGTATTAGTTTCGTCAAATTAATTTCGTCACATTTGAGCATGTTAATTTCGTAATTTCTTGAGTTTATCTATTTCTTTTATTTTTCTTTTTTCTTTTTGGAGCTGATTATTATTTTTTATATATTTATTAATTTATTTTTTTTGAGAATACAGACGAACCTCGTTAATTCGAACACGCCTAAAAAGAATTTCTTCTAAAACGAACTTTTTTGTAATCCCTGTCCCATTGTTTATTGTTTTTCGGATAAGACGAATTCTGTTAAGAATAATCGATTTTAATGATCCATTAAAGTTCGCTTTAACGAGGTTCGACTGTATTTTATAAGATTTAGTCAAATCTTTACTTCAGACTCTTACTACCATAATTTCCCACTTTGATGCGCATAGTCACACTCACAGGTCCGTCATTTACGGGAGGAGGGGTCATTCATGGGGGTTGACCTCCCCCCCTTGATTTTTGAACATTTATGTCTTTAAGCACGAAAGGCCGTGGTTTTAGTTGGTTTTCTATAAAATTTTTGAAGAGTATACATCTTTTTCCACAATTGGAAAAAAAATCGAAATGACTGGCCTGCACTCCCCCCCCCTCCGCCTAAAGCAAAAGGCAAGTATTTGTTGAAGAAAGAGGCACATATAAGATGTTAAAAAATATTTTTATTAATGTAAAAATACAAGCATACAATTTCTTTAAAATGTAAAAATAATTATTGCAAATTCAAGTTAAAGAACAATGTGAAATGATATCTCGGAATTAGGGCTTTACGATGCATCGATACATCGTAAAATACCGATGTACAGGACACCCTACATCATTACACCGGTTTAAAATAAAAACCTCTAAACCGATAGATCTGTGTGCTCCATAAGTTTGCTTACATCCAAGCATTTTTTTTTATCCAAGCAAAAAAAAAAAAAAAAAAAAAAGAAAAAAAGAACGGAAACCCACATGTTAGTCCGGCCCCATAGACTCCCCATGGTATCTAACTAAACCCCCATAAGGGGGGCTTTCCTGCAAAAAATCTATATTTTGCCGAATCTTTTCCAAATTCGGCACAGAGGTTCATTCTTGATGCTCAGGAATACTCATTGAGCAGTTTTTGTCCCGCTACGGAGGGGGGGGGGGGGAACAACCCTCATGGGCATTCTCCTTATAAAAGCCAAGTTTTTGTCGGATTTTTTTCCAAATTTGGCTCAGAAGTCCTTTGATGCTCGGGAATGCACACACAATGGTTTTAGTCCCTCCATCGGGAGGGGGGCACGCCCATGGGGGTTCTCCTTACAATAACCAAGTTTCTGTCAGATTTCTTCTAAATTTGGCAGAGAGGTCGTTTGATGCTCGGGAATTCAAAGGGTAGTTACTGTCCCTCTATTGTGGGGGGGGGGGAGAGGGAACCCCATGAAGGTGCTTCTTATAAAAACCACGTTTTTGTCGAATATTTTCCAAATTTTGTACAGAAGTCTTTTAATGCTCGGGAATTCAAGCAGGATAATTTTCGTTCTTCTGTGGGATGGGGGGGGGGACAACCCCCCCCCATTGGGGTCATTCTTATAAAAACAAGTTTTTTGTGGGATCTTTTCCAAATTTCACGCAGAGGTATTTTGTTGCTCGTGAATTCAAGCAGGGAAGTTTCCTTCCTTATATGGGCGGGGGGGGGGGGGGGGAGCAACCCCTATTGGGGTTCTCCTTATAAAAAGCAAGTTTTTGTGGGATCTTTTCTGAATTTGGCACAGAATTTCTTTGATGCCCAGGAATTCTCATTAAGTAGTTTTCGTCCAGCTATTGGGGTCTTTTTTTTTTTTTTCAAAAACCAGTTTTAATAAGATTTTTTTCCAATTAGGCACAGAATTCCTTTGATGCTCGAGAATTTCCCCGTTTTAGTTCCGCTATGCATGGGGAATCCCCCGCGTGGGTTTTTGTCGGATCTATTCCAAGTTTGGTACATTTGTCCTTTGATGTTTGTGAATTCCCATAGGGCAGTTTTCGTGCCAAATTTGGGAAAATTCTGACAAAAGCTTGGATTTTTGCAAGGAAAACTCCCCTAATCGGGGATATGCCGCCTATAGCGGGAAGAATAATTCAAACTACTTCAACTACTCGCAATGTAAGTTTGGCGATGCATCACGATGTAAAACCTCCTACATCGTCCAGCCCTACTGGGAATATAGAAGTGCTACTTCCTCAGCAGACATTGGGTTCTGGAAGAATAAGACATAGGTTACTTTTATGCAGAGTTGCATCAATATTTGCTCATGAGAAAATTGCTGGGTATTTACTTCTTCATTGCATTGCATAAAAAAAATTTTTTTATCAAACTAATACCATAAATTTTAAAGAAATAGTGCAATAAAATGGACAGCTTTAAGTTTATATATCTTTATTCGAAAATTAGATATAGAAAATGAAATTAGATAATCTTGAGGAAAAGCTTACCTTTTTCTTTTTTCATTCGATTATTTGTCTTATTAATTTTGCTTCTATGTAGAATGCTTGTTTGGCAAAATTTATGTTTAATACAGGAAGTGTATTATTGCATGCAGTACATACTTCATATTTAGGAGTACTTTGGTACATACTTCATACTTACCTCTCTGGAACTTCAAGGGCAATTAGGTACTTTATATAACATAACTGATTATAACCTTACTAATTTACTAAGATAGTTCCATAAGCATTAATGCAACCATGGCTAACGCTAAGACAGAATTGCAAGTAAGAGATTCAAAGGTATGTAATGAAAATAGTGACTAGTGTATCGAGCAAAGTTTGCTAGTTTTTATCATATACTTTTTATTTTCCTTTCAATTTTTCAATTGAAATTTTACATAGACATTTTACTTTGTCTACAGCTAAAACCATTACTCTAACTTAAATTTGGACTTACTAGTAGTTCATCTATGAAATGCTTCTGAAGGGAATTCCCTTTTTTTTTGCTGATAATTCCTTGAGGCAGCAAATATGGAAATAAAATTAATGTTGCATTTATTTCAGCTGTAGAAACTATGTATAATGGAAAAATCATAATTATCACAAATCAGGTAACACAAATTAACATAGAATTTAGCGTACTAAATGTGAAAATAAACAAGAACGCTTTATAATTGATATTATTTTCAAACATGCTGCTAACTTACTTTTTTTTAAATCAAAGTTACCTTCAATAACTTATTTTAAATTTGGGAAAAATTGGAAAAATATTGAAAATATTTAGTTGCAAAGCACAAAGATATAGTTCTTTATGGAAATTAATATTTTCTTTCTAACTTAAAATGCTTTGTATTAAATTAATACTTACTTTACTTCATGTTTTATTTTGCAAGTAAAACCATTCAAAAGAAAAAAAGAAAGAAACAGACTCAACAAAAAATGAAGTATTAATACAACATAAACAGGAGACAGCTGTAGAAGGGAATGACATTACATAAACAACATGGGGTGCGACTTTAATAAGTCTCATAACGAGCCTAACAAAAAAAAAAGGGGGGGGGGGTATCATTTCCGAACCATAAGCTGATAGCCAGTTTGCATTTATTTTTAATTGCATTAAGCGCTTTTTTTTCCTCGATTTTTATGAGCTTGTTTAAAAGGTTGCTAAGCAATTATTAAAAAATATTTTTTATGAACACTTTTGTGAGATAAAGTTCTTAATACTTTTTGATTACTAATTTCTTCAAAATCATATTTTATTTTGCTCTTAAAATATTTCATGTAGTTTTGTTAAGAATTAACGATAGAAGATCTATTGCTTACTCATTCCAAAATTAATCTTACCTAATGGGTAGAGCAATATTTCATTGAAAATGATAAGTGTTACGTACACTTTTGGGAGAGAGCTACTGTATAAATTATTATTGTTTTGAATAAAATATTACATGTAGAGTAGAAGAAAAAAATACCAATACTTAGAGAGGGGGTGGGGGCGGTATATTTGTTTAAGAAAATAAAAATGCAGAGTAAAAGAATTTTGAATTATTAAACAAAAACACTTCGTTCACCAGAATTATATTAGTAAAATTCATGAAGAAGAATGAAAACACATAACCATGTAACATACTCAACGTTGAAATTAAAATTTTCAAAGTTCTCTGCTATTTATCAAGGCGCTGTATTTATTATATGCGTTGCTGTAACTTCGGTGGAATTTTTTATGCAAGTTTAAATTCGTAAAAATGTCATCATAATAAATTCATCTTTGTCAGTTGTCTAACGGGGGGGGGGGGGGAATAAAGGAAGTACGTTTTCGGAAACAAATGTCAACAAACACACATTTTTATTTGCAAATAAAAAACTAGTATGTTGCGGCCATCACGAAACTTTTTTTATATTTTTCTTTTTTTTTTTTCTGATCCCTCCCCATGCTTGACGAGGAAGCAATATTCCCAACAAAAACAAAATTGCACATGCAAAAACTTGACGACCATCCCAATGTCTGAATTATTGCAAAAGCAAAGCAAAGAGCGAAAATTGAAAGTTATTTTAAAAGCCTTGCTTG